>NC_081181.1:136407036-136486317 GCF_029867415.1 Vicia villosa | reverse complement strand
TCCACAATTTGTTATCTGTTGTATGAGGTTGTATCTTCCTCACATAGGATCTCAGATGTAGTTTCGGGCAAGAAACTCCATCATATTTTGCAAAGACAAGAACTTTGAATTTTGGAGGGATAACAACATCCGAGATGAGCCCCAGATCATTGAAATCTAAGCCAGGTACTTTTTGTATCTCCATAGCTTTCATACGGTCTTCCAGCTTTTGGTATTTGTCATCATCCGGTTCGTCCCCAGAATGATCATCTTCTTCATTTGAAGAGAGAGGGGGTTTAGCAGAACCCTGGTTGCTTTGATTGTCTTCTTGTTCACCATCACCGACTGTTTCAGGGATCGGTGGCTTTTTGAACTTTTTGACTGGGATTTTGATCTTCCTTTTCAGGTGACTCACGCCTACAGATCCTTTGGGATTCTTTTTCTTCTTGATTATCAGGGCTTTCAGTTCTTGCTGCCCCTTTGCCAGTTCCAGAATTGCCACTTGAACTTGGGCATTCTGTTCTTCGAGATTCTTGATGCTTGTCTCAGATTCCATCTCTTCTGACTGAAATAAACAACGAGGAGATGAGAAATCCGTCATGAGAACCTGCTATGCAATGTGTATGATTGGATGTAATGTATATGTATGAAATGTATATGCAATGTATATGAATGCAATGTATGCAATGCATGAAATGAAATGTGCGTGCAATGTTTCAAGGATCTTAGAGTTTAGATTTGTTAAAGAAGAAACAAACGTTAGTTAATCAATTTATTTTTTTTTTCTTTGCCTCATTTGGGCTTACAAGACAGAAATAAAATAAATGATTCTTCAGGTCTCCCTTGGACGCTTTCTCTTTGCCCCCAGGAATGTGTTGATCTGCCGTTCTTCTTGAAGCTGTCCGGTGAGCTCCAATATCCGTCTCTCATAGTCCTGACAGTGTGCTTTGAAGGTGTCTCTTTCCTCTTTGAGTTGAACCCAAGATTTTTGCAACTCTTCTAGGTCAGTTGGCATATCCGGGTGTAGAATAACTTGAGGTTCGTATCCTTCGACCTCTGGCTCAATAGTCACAGGTAGAATAGCGGGATATGGCATAATGAGTTTCTGAGCATGAGTGCGGACCCATCTGAGGTAAGGTTCCATAGGGATAGAATTCCATTGCCCCAAAGTTTTGCTTTCTATTCTATAGACACTGTCCCATGCATGTATGAACCTTCGTCGGTGTCTATGAGAATCATTCTCGTAATCAAACACAATGCCACAGATAATCATGTCATGAGGACCGTTGCTCCTTGCATATCCGAATTGGCGTAGAGCTAAAGAGGGATTGTAAGTGATGCCTCCTTTGATGCCAAGGAGTGGCACATTAGGGTACTCTCCACAATGATCAATGATAGTAATGTCTCTTTGAAAGAAGTTGTTCCACCGGATATCTGAATGAGACAAAGACATAATCCTGCGAGACCATTGCATTCTTTGTTCATTTCTCAACACTGATCGGGGAAGATGAAATGTAAACCACCTAGCCAGTAGTGGTATACAGCACATGAGAGTTCCTCGTTTCTTCATGGTACGAGTGTGTAGAGAATGTAGAATGTCTCCCAGTAATGTTGGTACCCGGGTTACGGATTAGGAAAAGGTTGATGATGTGTACACTTATGAACTGGTCGGGATTAGGGAATAAAACCAACCCATAGATCAAAAGTGCCATAACTTCCTCAAAAGATGGATAACTTTTGTTTTCTAGCAGTAGTCGAGCTTTTTCCAATAAGAACTTGGCAAGCAAACCCTTAACTCCACTCTTTGTTTCCCAATTGGACTCGATTTCTGCTTTTCGCAGATGTAAAGCAGCAGCAATGACTTCAGGTTTTGGAATCCTTTCTAAACCAGTGAAAGGTAATTGATTTCGAACAGGCAATCCCATTAGTTCAGAGAATTCTTCCAAAGTGGGTACCAACTGGTAATCAGGAAAGGTGAAGCAATGATGTTCTGGGTCAAAGAACTGGAACAGGACCCGTATCATGTCTTCTTCAAATTTTGAGGTAACCAAATGGAGTAAGTGACCATGCCTTTCGGTGAATTGAACATTCCTGGGGAATCCTGACACTAAGTCTTTTAGCTCAGATGGTACCGTTGAGATGTTGATTCGGATGTAATCTCGGGTGGCGGGAGCCATTACCTGCAAAAACAAAGGTAAACTCTTTGATCCTTGAAGTGTTTTGTGAGAAAATGATATGCTTATGATGCAAACATGTGGCACACAAAAACAAATCAAACAATAGCCTTAGGTTTAAAGGCTTGCATGGAGCTGATAGGTGATACCCTCCCCACTGAAGTTGAGTTGGTTAAAACCTGTCCTAGAATAGCATTCGGGTTCTATGATCCTTGGAAGTAACATCTCAATACGGCGCTCGAGCGGCCGATCAAAATATTCCTCGAGGATAACTAACTTCGATCAATTTCAAAGCTAGCCACTTAATAGGCCACAAGTCAAGTTCAACTAAAAAGGTTCTAAGACAAATTAGTGTTTAATGACATTTCGGAAGCCTAATATACTCCTTGATCGTTTTCAAGGGACATCAGTATAAACCAAAGTATCACACTAACGATGACTACCAGATCAACCGTATCGGTACATGCCGTACAGTTTCCTTGGTCTATTGTCATATACTTAAGGTATCTCGAGATTCGGGTTAGAATCTTTCACACAAGCAAAATACCCAAACAAACCTTTGAAAAATAGAGCAATCAAGTCAAACAATTGAAAACATCGAAGTAATCTATTCTCTTAAGGTAACCCCTTTTGAAAACATTTTGTTTTTGAAAGTATGTCCCCAGCAGAGTCGCCAGTTCTGTGGACCTCCGTTTTTTCTCGGGCCATACCTCTGAGCTGTAGAGATACGTGAACTGACTCTTTTTTATCGCTTATGGTTTCGCATTTTTTTGAAAATTCACAGAGTCGCCACCGACCTTTTATTTTATCCAATTAAGGAAAGGTTTATAAAAGAAACAGAAAAAAGACCTTTAAGAAATTCTGGGTAAGGGGGTAGGTTATACAAAGGGAAGGTGTTAGCACCCTTTGTATCCATGGGCTCTTAAGTTTGCTTAGCTCACTTGTTTTTCGATCATTTTTCAATTGCTTTAGAATGCTCATATGTGGTTTCAAATACCTTTGTAAATTGAATCTGTAATGATCCTTGTGCGGATGTATACAAAAATTTTTGTTTATCTTTCGAAAGATGTTTTGAAAAGAACGTTAACTTTGTAATGATCCGTGTTTGGATGTATACAAAATATTGTCTTTTTGGAAAGTTTTGTTTTGAAAAACAATAGTGTATGAGAATTTTGTTTGTTTTGATTTGAGCAAGCAAACTAGGAGGTCTACCCTGAGTTGTAAGGTCTTTATCCTGATTTCCTTTAAAAATCTATCCTTTCACCGGATACAAACAAAAGGTTCGATTTTGTACTCGAAACAGTGGAATTTTGACTTTGATTTTGAAAAGAATGAGAAGGGATTACCTTAAGAGGTGCAAGTGTGATTGTGTTTGGATTCAGATATTTTATCTTTGAAGTTAGTGATCTAACGGTTCAATTTTATCTTTGACATACACGCAGTTTATATTTGCTGGAAATTAAAATGCGGAAATGTAAAGTGCGGAAAGTAAATCTACGCTATTACATCGATTGTGCAGGAAATGTAAACTAGCCTATTTACATGAATTTGACATCCTATACATTTATCTAGGAATTTAAATTGCAAGAAAAATAAAAGGCATGTTTTTGGATTTTTTTTATGATTGATTTTAATTATAATTAATGCATGATTAATTAAATTAAAATGAGAAAAAAAATGAAAATAAAAATTTAAACCTAGAAATTAAGTTCAAAATATGTACAAAATATTTGTCAATTAATTTTAAAACAAAACTAATTTTTTGGAATTTTTGAAATTGATTTGAAATTGATTAAGCTAATTAAAACATAATTATGCAAATAATTATACAAATAATTAAAACTTAAAGAAAAAATTATCCTAAATATGTACAAAATTAGTTTATAACATATAAACAATATTTAATATAAAGAACAATTTTTTTTATGATTTTTTGATTGGTTCGAATAATTAAAAAGCAAATATATAAATATATACTAATTAATTATGCAAAATATTGAAATTTTGAAGAAAAATAAAATATTTTTATTTCAGAAAATAATATATTATTTTAGAAACTTAAAAATATTTTTTGTGTATTTTTTGGATTTTTAAAACTATTTTTAATTAATTTTGCAAATAAATTAAAATAAAATAGAAAAATAAATAAAGCAGTGATCATGTGTGGTAATTTATGATGGGTTATGGTGTGGCTGCGTTTTTTTGATGCGTTAGATCAGATTACTAGGAGATCTTGTGGCTCAGATTTAAAGTAACATGATGCACATGGATAGAGGGACAACATGTGATCATGCTGATTTTGAGAGTCCAACGTGGGACCCACGTGCAGTTGACCAACGAATGAGAGGGAGTAAATCTGCCACGCGTGCTGGTCAAAGATTCCACCTTACTATTCATCTTCTTCTTCATATTACCTGCGGATTTTGCTGCAGATTTACCTGCGGATTTTCCTGCGGATTTTTCTTTCTTTTTCCATGCTTTTGAACGACCTACAAAATGAAAATAAAAAAGAACAAAGGCCACCCAGATCACCTAATTGGACCCTTCTGAACATGATAGCGTCGTTAGTTTTTCCATTTGAAGCTTGTATCATGGAGAACGAAAGCTTCACATGTTTGAAGCTCAAAAATGGTGGAGCTTCAAAACCACGTTAAAGCTTGCATGTGATCACTCAAACCTACTCTATATCATGCCATGAGTCCATGCAAGTGGTTAGTTTTCATTTTAATCAAGCATGCATAGGAAAATGAAAGTTATATGTGTATGTTCATGAAAAACACCATACATATGTTACGACTCTCATGGGACCACACAAAGAGTTTATTCTTACTCTATATTATTTTAGAAGATAATTGGAAGTGTTTGTTTGTATTGATAATGGTTGGAAACCACAAAATGAAAATTACAAAGTTTTGGAATTTTTTGAGAATTTTTGTGAGTTTCTTTGCTATGCTTTTGTCTATTTCGTGGCCCCTCTGTTGTTGGAGTATGCTAGCCTTTATATAAGCCATGGAGTGCTTAAAAACTAAGCTAAGAAGCCTTAATTGTCTTTGTTGGAATCTTGACTTTTCAAGCTTAAAATTTAAGCCACCATTGCTTGATCTCCACACCTCTTGCCTTAGGCTTTCCTTGCTGCATAATTAAGTCACATGTGGAGGCTTTAGCTTAGAAAATAAGCTATGCCTTATCCTTCCTTTTTTTCCTTTTTTAATTTAATCTTAAATGATAAAATTAAATCAAAAAATGGAGAAAAATGTTATGGGCTTGGTCTTGGTCGTGGGAGGCCCATAATAACATGGAAATGATGTTTGAACCATGAAAACTTGGCCCCATTTGGAAAAAATACATTTTTGAGCAATGTTGATTTCATGCATTTTCCCAAAATTTAGCCAACTTCAACAAGGTGTAAATCCCTCAATTTTTGTCATATGAAGGAGATCTTGCACTTTTTGGAAACCTCAAAGAGTCCTCTAACCAATGCCTTTGGTCTCATGTCAAAATTATTTTTGATGCTCCTTGTGTGTCCTTTTGAAAAAAGTGTCTTTTTGTTGAATTTGAAAATGACCTGTAATGTCTTTGGTCATATTTTTCAAATGGTGAATGCAATGACCATGGGATCAATTGCATGTGAAAGATAATTGAATTTCCTTCAACATGAGCTTTGGTTTGAATTTTTGGGATTAAGGATGAGAGAGTTATGACCAGTCAAAGTTGAGTTGACTTTTCAGGCAAAAACCCTAATTTTGAATCTTAGGGTTTTGTTGATTTTTGATCTTTCCTTGATGAATTATGATCATCCAATGATCAAATGATGAATCCTTTGACAAAATATGGACTTTGACAAAAAATTTCATTTTTGACTGTCTGTTGACTTTTTTGGTCAAACGGGTCGTCTGTTGACTGTTTGAGCTGCTGACGGTGCGTCTGAGTGAATTGAAGTTTGAAAATTTGTATGATGATACTTTGAGATATATGGATGTGCATGAAATCAATTTGAGGTCTCAAAAGCTTGTTTCTCCTGTAAAAACAAGAAAACCCTAGTCAGGGACTGTTTGTGTAGGAGACAATTAAGCGTACCTGATTTTTGTGCAGTGTTGAGTCTCTGCTAATCGCGTGATATTCAGAAGACTTCTAGAACAAAAATCTTGGAATTTTGAATTGTAAAAGATTGATTTGATTGATGGTACAAAACACTGAGAATTGTACTGCCAACAGTTTGGCTGTCAACTGACTGTTCAGGTATTGACGTAGCAGTTAGAGTGAAAAATCAACAGTCAAAGTTAATTTTCTTTTTTGTTGTTTTTGTTTTATGTGAAAAATGAAAGTTTATTTACATGACTTGTTAAAAAACACAGACATAATAGATAACTATTATTTACTGTTACCAGTACAGTCTGAGTTTCCTGATTCTGCGCCTGCAAAAAAATTTTAACTCTGTACCAATTGTGTCAGTACTATTTATCTGTAAATAAATAAAATAGCATGTGTGAAGTAATAAACAGTATTTGGCGTTTGCGTAAGAATAAATTCGACTGCAAGCCAAATTACTGTATAAGAAAAATTCTAAAAACTAAGTATTTCATATGTCAGGATATTTGTTGAAATAAAAATCCATGATTATATGAGACTCTTAATTTTCAGATTGGAGTTTTCTTGAAAAAAGATGCGGCCAAATTTTGGGGTATAACAGTAGTGTTAGAAAATTAGGTTAAAACCCACAAGAGAAAAAATCCCAAATTTTGTCATTTTAGAAATTAGTAACAATAAAATAATAATAATAATTAGTGTAATAATATTGAATAATATTTATAATTAGAATAAATAATAACTATTAGTATAATAATATTTATGTTAATAAATGATAAATTAGACTAAGTTAGTATATTTATTTTGATTAAAAGAGAGTTAGTTAAATAATCAATTAAAATTGATATATTAAACTAATAATTTATAAAAAAAAAAAGATTTAATCTAACAATTTATAATAAACCCAAGTAAAGTCCTATATTTTTTGAAAAAAATATGTATATAAATGTTTTTTAAAAAACATGCATTAATTTATTAGTTATATTTACCCAAAAAATAATAAAAACCTATTAGTTAGTAAAAAATGTATGTTAAAAATGCACAAATAAAAAGCTGATTTTAGTGGGCCAATGTTAAATTGGGTCCACACAAATGTTCCACACACCCCAATTTGAGAATAAACCCCGTGTAAAAATAAATTTAGATGGAAACCGATAGAATAAAAGACAGGGTAAATTTTGGAGTATGACACCATAAAATAGGAGCATTTCCTAGGAATATACACCAGCCAGTAGTAGATTTTCCTGTGTCCGGACATCGTGCCCAATCGGCATCGCTATATGCTTGGAGTTTGATTGATGAATTAATAGGAAAAAATAAACCACGCTTTGGAGTGCCAAGGAGGTATCTAATGATTCGTTGTACCGCTGATAGATGGAAATGTCGTGGATCTTGCATGAACTTACTAACTATGTGTACAGCAAAAGAAATATTTGGGCGAGTGATAGTTACATAGATAAGACCTCCTACTAGTTTGCAATATTGAGTGGGATCATCAAGAAGGTCAACTTCATCTCTTCTATATTTAACATTAACTTCCATGGGAGTGTCTACAGGGACTGCATTTCTGAGTCCAGCTAGCTAGACCAAGTCATGAATATACTTTTGTTGATTTAGAAAAACACCTTCTTGATGATAATGCACCTTTAAACCCAAGAAATAAGTGAGATGGCTTAACTCTTTCATTTGAAAAGTTGAATGCAACAGGTGTTTAATTCTAAAAATACCATCTTGATCAGAACCGGTCACAAAATTTTCATCCACATAGACAAGAAGCACTACGATGCCTTTAGGAGTCCTTTGTAGGAAAAGAGATGGATCATACTGACTTTGATTGAATTCAAACCCAATTAGTGTCGATCAAAATTTTTCAAACCATACTCTTGGTGCCTGTTTCAATCCATATAAAGATCGTTTTAGTTTGCAAACAATATTAGGTGAAGGTGTAGGCATACCATTAGGAAGCTTGATGAAAACTTCCTCCTGAAGATCACTGTGGAGGAATGCATTTTTGACATCCATTTGATGTAGTGGCCAAGCTTGTGACACAATAATGGAAAGAATAGTGTACGACTGTCATCTTGGCAACCGAAGCAAACATCTCATCATAGTCTAGTCTGTATTCTTGCTTATTTCCAAGCACAACTAAACGAGCCTTGTATCTATCTATGGATCCATCCGAATGCAGCTTTATGGAGAACACAAACTTGCTGCCTAAAGGTTTAACAGATGAGGGACATGGCACTATATCCCAAGTTTGATTTTCTTCCAGGGAAAGAAGTTATGTTTCAATAGCTTTCTGCCAATAATCATTCTCTATGGCCTGTTTATAAGATGAAGGAATAGGAATAGAAGATAATGATGCTGTCATGCAATTGAAATACCTTTTCGGGGGTTTTCTGCATGATCTGCATCGTAGAGGAGCTGGTTCTGGTTCTTCTTTTACTAGACTAGCAGCCAAGGAATCTTCTTGAGGGGGGGCATCTCTTGGTTGATTTTGAGTGGCAGTACTACGTATTTTTTAGGTTAAGAGAGGTTAATAAGATTGTTGACCTGAATGAGAGTTAGAAAACAGTGGCAAAATAGAAACTGGAGACGAGACGAGATCATGATGTGATGCAAAAATATATATATTTTCTTGGAAAATGACATTTCTAGATACACGAATCCTACGAAGGTTAGGATCATAACATAGAAAGCCCTTTTGATGAGGAGAATATCCGAGAAAAGCAAATTCAACAGATTGTGCAGTGAGCTTAGTGCGTTCTTGTGGAGTAAGATGGACATAACACACACAACTGAAGATTCGAAGGGTGGAGTAATTTGGTGTGTGACCATATAACCGAATGAAAGGGGATTCATTACCTATTGATGGAGATGGGATTCTTTTATAAGATGGACAGCGGTGGAAAGTGCTTCACACCAAAATCGTGAAGGCACGTGAGACTCCAACAAAAGGGTACGAACAACATCGAGCAAAGGTTTTTTCTTTCCGCTACTCCATTTTGTTATGGAGTTAAGGGGCATGACCTTTGAGATACAATGCCATTGGATTGCGAAAATTCATGAAATGAGTGTGACATGTATTCCCCTCCATAGAGAAATATTTTTACTTTTGATGAAAATTGGGTCTGAACATAAGCATGAAAAAATTTGAAAGCAGAAAAGACTTCGTCTTTTGATCGCAAAAAATAGACCAACGTGAATTGACTATAATCATCAATAAAAGTTACAAAATATTTGTAATTAGCATGAGATATAACTGGTGCCACGCCCCAAGCATCACTGTGGATGATATCAAAAACTTGTGTTACATTAGACTGATGTGTTGGAAAAGGCAAAATTTTACTTTTACCAAGCTTGCAAGGAATAGAATTAAAATTAACAGAATTAAGAGATGGAATTTGTTTATTTCCAAGAAAACTAGATTTTAGCAGGTCATGGAGTACTTTTGTGTTTGGATGTTCAAGATGCTTATGCCACACTTGGTAATCATCTGAGGTTATTTCATCTGGTACTTGGTATTGAGCTTGCTTGATTTGTCAATCCAAAAAATGAGAAATCTACATTGACTTCTTTATGTCAAGTGTTGGCTTCTTATTTGCTTAGATTTTCAAAATCTTCTCCCTTTTTCAAAATCATCTTTTGTTTGTAAAATTCTTTTAAAAACTTTCTTTAAAACATTGTTTGCCCTTTATGGCCCCTTCTTTAAAATCTCTTTTCAAAGTTTAGACATAAATGATTATTTTAGTGGAGATGTAATCCCCCAAAAGGTCTTGATATTAATTGATATGATGGATTCTTTTTCAGTTGAAAGAGCTAGTGACATACTTGTTGATTTATCCAAGTTTAAGCCCTTCTTTCATTTGTAATGCAAAGATTCCATTTGTTCTCATGTTCAAAAATGATTGGCTAAGTTTTCTCTCCTATGATAACCAAGTGTCTATCCTATTTTTAAATCAAAATCTTTTTGTTTCCCTCTTAAGTGGAACTACATTTGCTCTGACTTCTCCGTTGCACTGAGGAGATATGTAGGTACAAGATGTAATGTTTTGCCGAGCATGTTTTAAAACCAACCCCTTTCTTTTGCACACAATTTCTTTTCTTTTAATTTATACAGATTTTCAAAAAGGTTCCTGTGGAGTACCATAGATGTGAGGGGTGCTAATATCTTCCCCTCACATAACTAACCATCGTACCTAAGATTTCTGTTTTTATTAGTTTTGATTTAAAACTTCTTTGGGTTTATTTCGCTATTTTCCTATTTTCTTTGAAAACAATAATGCGCGGTGGCAACTTTCACCAAAATAATGAATCAAGTCAATCAATGGCTTTGATCTCAATTTTTTTCCGTTACAATAGTACAATGAGAAAGTCAGAGTCTTCTTAGTTCGGCGCTTTGTTGGTTGGTTGGTTTTAATTTATGCAACAACAAAAAAGTTGTCTTAGTTTAGAATTAGATGCATGGGACAAAAAAATGAGATTTGATGATTTGAGTGAATTTTTGTTTTGTGAAAAGAAAGACTTTTGATTTTTCGAATGATATAATTAGTGACCTATATACAGATGTGATTTATGAAGAAAAGAAGTTAGTGAAGTATGGACAAGGTATTGTAAATTATTCACAAGTGATTATGATGAGACTATATTAGTTTATTTACAAAATGAATTAATTTCACTAAGAAGACATAAAGATATATTTTTGGAATTAAAACAATACTAAATTAATAAATAAAATAAAAAAGATAAAGGAATGTAGAAAATGAGATGGGTTAGAAGTGAATAAAGTGTAGAAAAGAATATGAACGTGTAAGTCTAGTAAAAGAGGAGAGATATGATTTCAAGCCCAATACTCTAACTTCATCTAACTTCATCTATGGTTGTGGAAAAGTCAACAATACCCTTTTTAATTTTTTGCCATCACATTAAAATTGTGGTTATTTGGTCTTTGCACAATAAAGTTTTTAGTTTTATTATTAAAATAATACAACTCTCATATTTTATCAAACTTACCAAATCTCTCTTCATTCTCTATTTTTTTTCTCTTACATCACTTTTTCACTTCTTTCTTCCACAAAAAAAATCTATTATTGATTTTTTTTTATATATGAAAAATAATATTTATGATCGAATAATTTTTTACTCAAAAATGGTATACGGGAAAAAATTATTCAAAAAATCTATTATTAATCTAAATATTTTTATATACAAAAATTTAATATTGATCCAAATATTTTTGTAAATAATACCTAAATAAAAATAATATTTGTATACGGAAAAAAATCATTTATTTACAAAAAAATTGTATTTATAATTCAAATATTTTTTATTCAAAAATGGTATAGGGGAAAAAATCTACTATTGATCTAAATATTTTTATATACGAAATTTACTATTCATCCAAATATTTTTGTAAATGATACCTAAAATAAAATGAAGTCCGTATACGGGGAAAAATCTATTATTGATCTAAATATTTTTTATATACGAAAAATGTAATTTATGATCCAAATATTTTTTACTCAAAAATGGCATAGGTCAAAAAATCTATTATTGATCTAAATATTTTTATATACGAAAATTTAATATTGATCCAAATATTTTTGTAAATGATACCTAAATAAAAATAATATTTGTACACGGAAAAAAATCAATTATTTACAAAAAAAAATGTATTTATAATTCAAATTTTTTTATTCAAAAATGGTATAGGGAAAAAATTTACTATTGATCTAAATATTTTTATATACGAAATTTACTATTGGTCCAAATATTTTTGTAAACAATACCTAAAATAAAATGAAGTCCGTATACGGGAAAAAAATCTATTATTGATCTAAATATTTTTTATATACGAAAAATGTTATTTATGATCCAAATATTTTTTATTTAAAAATGGCATACGTTAAACATTAGGGTTGAATTTTTTTTATGAGCCCATGAATCTAAATTTTGTTAAATCTTCCCACGACCTTTAAGGTGGTGGTTCCTTTCGGCTAGATGATTCTAGCATGGAGGTTGTGTCTACAAACTTCAACTCAGGTATAGTTTTGCTTCTATGTCTTCTTTGATGACCGGTTGAAGGATTTGTCTAGATACATTATTTATTTAATGTATCTATAAAGAGAATCTTTTCTTATAAATGGGACCAGAAGAAGTATTTATTTTTAATTTCTAATTTAGATAAAGAAAGTTGATATAAAAAATCAACAAATTATTATTTTATGAGTCAATGTAATATGACCTTTCAAAAATGGTCAAAAAGTAGACTTTTATTATTTTTTAGAATGTTTTCATTTAATGTGCTTTTAATATTGTATTACTACCTTCGGTCTCATTTATAAGAAAAGATTCTCTTTTTAGATACATTGAATAAATAATGTATCGGGACAATATGTTGTCTAGATACATTATTTATTTAATATATCTATAAAAGGAATCTTTTCTTATAAATGAGACTAGAGGTAGTATAATATTTAATATTTTTATTTATATTGTATCATACTAATTATAATATTTATTAGAGATTAATTGTGATATACTAACGATGCAAATCCTGTTACATAATTACTGCATCATAATTGTGATATACTAACGATGCAAATCCTGTTACATTGTTACATAATTACTGCATCATAATAATTAAAAAACATAAATATTAATATAAATTAGTTGACAACATAAAATCTTTTTACATTATTGGTGCATTCTAGTTAAATTTTATTAGTTATATTATAACATAATTTTTTTTTATTGTTTTGTTTACAAATACTTGTTTTTTTTTCAAAAATAGCGCATTATTTTTGGAATTTTGTTATCGTAGAATTTATCTAAATTCTATGATTATATTTCCTTATATTATTTGAAATATTACGTCGAAATTAACTTATTCTCATCGTAGAATTTATCTAAATTCTATGACTATGCCATGACTTAAGAAAAATAGAAATAAAAAATATATAGTAATAAAAAAAGAAAAAAATAGGTAAAACATCCATTTTCCTCCTTTATTTTTTGTCGTGTTCCTTGTATTTTTCTTTAGTTTTTTTGTTTAAATAGACGATTTAGCAACTGATTTAAAAAAAAAAAGTTGTCGCTAGTTAGATAAAAAGAATTAAAATAACATATTTTAAAAGTTAGGGAACCAACGTTATAAAAAAATTAAGGGATAAATCTAAACCCAGAATATAATTCAGAGATCAAAATTAAATATTTTATAAAAAAATATAATAATAAAAGAAAAGGTAAAACTTTGACCAATAATATCTTGTTTTTAATTTTCATTTAAAATAAAGTTTTAAATTAGATTCTACGAATTCCTTATACAGATTATTACTATGTTATCTTAATAAAAAAATTATATTTTTATTAACTAACCACAAAAATATCTATACGTTGCATCTGTTGATAAATAGAATACTAGTAAACAATTATAAAAAAAATCCAAGAGTGATAAAAGTTGTTGTCAATATTATGCTGTAAAACACTTCTATCAAAATCAGTGAAAAAATTTTAAATTAACATGATCATATTAAAAAAAAACCATTTTTTATCATTTGAAATAATATATGTAAATTTCACTAGATTAGTGAGAAATTATCACTAACTAAAAGTATAAATAAAACTCAAATAAATATGTTTTTCAAAAGTCTAAATTTATACCATTGTAATACAATTACATAGTTTAAATTATTTTAAATATGATAATATTCTCTTAAATATCACACTATATAGTTTTTTTTTAATAGGCAATGGAATTAAACAAGGAAGTATAAGGGGTATTCTGCCCAAAAACAAAACGGAAAGCTCCTACAATTAAAAACAAACGAGCGGCAGAATATTTCAAATATGAAAATTACAAAGCTCCCCTAACTTATAGAAAGATAAAAGCCAATTAAAAAAAAAGGATTATATCCGACATACACTCAGAGAAACTAAATAACTCATTCTTGAAAATAATCGCATTACGCTTCAACCATAAACACCAAGTCGTGGCTAACCAAATCACCTCCATTATGGTCCTCTTGGACAAGCTCTTCACTTTTTCGCAAAAGAAGAAGAAACTGACAAACTCCTCAAAAGACAACTCTGGAATGTGGCCTATCCAAACAAACACCCTCCTCCAAATACGTGACGTTGCCTCCCATTCACCAAATAAATGTGATAAAGTTTCCTCTTCCGTCAAACACATGACACAAAGTAAGTCATTATTATCCACCAAAATTCCCCTCTTAAACAATTGATCTTTAGTTGCAATTCTTTTATGAATAGAACGCCAACCGAAAAAAAAGAATTTTAGAGGGAACTTTAACCTTCCACAAATTATTCAAAGCTTTAACCAAAGCCGGATTTAGGGGGCCCTGAAAGATTGGCCTTGAAACGATCATAACACGCCTTAACAGAGAACTCACCTGTCGAATTCTGTCTCCAAACAAAAGCATCCAAGGATCCCGCCTTCAGACACCGCTGTTGCAGCAGCAAAAACAAATATTGCATCAGAAAAGTGGGAACAGTGTTGTCAACTGCTAGCATCCGCTGCAGGTCCCACTTCCAGCCCTCAACCTCATAAAACTCGGCTTCAGCAACGCATAACAGGTGGTTGTCATCCGCCTGAAATAGCTCTGGGAAAGCCTCCATGATGGGCTGTTGATCCACCCAACAAGCATACCACAACAGGATATCCTCTCCATTCCCCACACAACAATCTACCGCCCCCGCAAAATGTTTGTCAAGCAAGAGTTCATAATTGTCAAAAAAGTAAAACATCTCTCCACCATATGGAGTCTTTCTTTCCCACCACAGATTTATCACCTATTAAAACCTTAAGTTTCACATTTCAATATCTAGCTTTAAGAATTCCACGCCATACCGCCTCGTTCTCGGATAAAATCCTCCACTTCCACTTGCTAATTAACGTCGCGTTCATGATTTCCACATTTTTTACTCCTAACCCACCTTCCTCTCTAGATTTACAAACGGTGTCCCAACACACCCAACGGATCGTTCTTTTGAGATCTCCCCCACCCCACAGAAAGTTGCTTTAAATTGACGGAATCTCTTTGAGCACCTTCGACGGAGCCTTATAGAAAGATAACGAATATATAGGAATAGCATTAAGCACTGAATTAATCAACACCACTCAACATGCTATGCTAAGGTTCTTTCCTCTCCAAATGGCAACCTCTTTCTTAAAAAAGAAATTAATTCTTTCCACATTGAAAGATTCCTAGGATTGCCACCCACTTTAACACCAAGGAACTTAAACGGTAATTTTCCCACTTTACACGAAAGAAATGTCGACGCTGCCTCTAAAAACCAATCTCCAACATTAATCCCATAAAGATTACTCTTGTGGAAATTTATCCCCAACCCCGACATTAACTCAAAACCCCTAAGAATGGCTTTCATACTCCATAAATTTGCGGTATCTCCCTCTGAAATAATAATAGTGTCATCCGCAAATTGGAGCATATCAACTTCCTCATTAAAATTAACCTTAAACCCCTGGAATTCCCCTATTTCTTTAGCCTTCCTCATTAGAGCCGTGAGGACTTCCATGACCAAAACAAATAAGAAAGGAGACAACGGATCTCCTTGACGAAAACCCTCCTCAACCTTGAAATCCTTAGTTTTATTTTCGTTAATAAGAACGGACATACTATTGGAAAAATTGAAACATTCCATCCATCTCATCCATCTAACACCAAATCCCATTCGGACTAGAACATATCTCACGAAATTCCAACTAACACGATCATAAGCCTTTTCAAAATCAATCTTTAACACCACACAACTTCTTTTATCCCTTTTGGCAAGATCCATCACCTCATTCACAACTAGGACTCCATCCGAAATACATCTACCCAGGACAAAAGTTGTTTCCCTATAACACATTTAATCTAGCCGCCAAGAGTTTTGCAATAATCTTATACAAACTACCAACGAGACAAATCGGCCTAAACTCGGACAATGATTGAGGATTTTTCACTTTAGGGATAAGAGTAATGAAAGAAGAAGTACAAGCTTTCGTAAGCCTTGCCTTCTCAGAAAAATCTGAAACAAGTCTACCAACATCACCTTTAACCACCTCCCAAATTACCTTTGAAAATTTCTAACGAAAAACCATCTGGCCCGGGACTTTTACTATCGTCATAAGCCCACACAGCTTCCCTAACCCCCTCTTCCGTAAACGGTCTCTCTAACCACTCGGCATCACCCCCACTCAAACTATTTAAATTTAAGTTTTCTGGAATAGGTCTCTCACTATTTTCTTCTTTGAAGAAAACTTGAAAGTAGCTAAAAACCTCACTCTTTATGTTTGCAACACCCTCGACCCTACCATTCCTTCCCTCCAAGGATGTAATCGAATTTCTTCTTAGTCTATCCTTAATAGAGTTGTGATAAAATCTTGAATTCTTGTCTCCCTCTTGCAACCAAAGTTGCCTAGATTTCAATTTAAGCATACACTCTTTCACATTTAAACTATTGCAAATATCCTTCGAAACCTCCTGCCTACTTCAAACCAAGACTTCCACATTACCACCAATGTTATCCACCAAAAAATTATCCAACACATTAAGATTTTCCACCTCCTCTTTAACTTTCATATCTATCCACCCAAACACCTCTCTATTCCAATCTCGAAGACGGAATTTCAATTGTCTATGTTTCTCATACAAAGTAAAATCCCCTTACCTTTGACATTCAACTTTCCTCATTCTTCCGAGATAAAAGTCTTGAAACCATCATGTTTGAACCACACATTATTAAACTAAAAGGTTTTGGGCCCCAATCAACTAACCCGATATTCAAACGGATCGGAGCATGATCCGAGATATTTCTATTCTCAATTCTTTGATCCACCACACCCCATTCGTCTAACATCTTTCTCGAAATCAAGAACCTATCAAGTCTACTCATTGCCTTCCCATTATCCTTAAACCAAGTAAACTTTCCTCCAACACAAGGTATGTCCAACAGCCCCATATTCTCTATGAAACCACGAAACTCCATCATTCCTATACTGTTAGTGTAGTGACCTTCCCCGATTCTTTCTTCCCTACACTAAACTTCATTAAAGTCTCTTACAATACACCACTCCTCAATTCCGCTTTTACTCTTCCTATCCAACAAAGAGCTCCATAACAACCTTCTTTCTACCGCACTACACGGAGCATACACATTCACAAGATTATAATAAGCGCCTTTCCAATTTATGTTAATACCGACGCACCCTTTCCCAATAAAGCTATAATTGAGAGACAGAGAATCTCTCCTCCATAGAATAACCATACCTCCCGACGCTCCTGCCGAATTGCAAGTCGTCCACTCCACCTCCTTACTACCCCAAAAAGCCCTTCCTAGAATCTCATTAAAACAAGGTATTTTGGTTTCTTGAATAAAACACACATCAATATTATTGGACTGAATCAAAAATCTAACTCTCTTCCTTTTTGAAGAAATGCCCCCTCCTCTTATATTATATGATAATAAATTCATAGTAACGAATTTGAAACCGTCTTCCTACCCTCCAATCCCTTTTTGTCTTTCAACTCCAAAACTTCTAAAAGTTTAATACTCATACTATCCTCTACGACACTAAAGACCCCCAATTTTGATATAGTGTTCCACAGATTCTTACCCACCTAAGAATTAGAATTTTGCTGCATTCTATTGTTGCAACGCATAATATCTGAATCAGATATAGAAGTGCAAGATAAAGACTCACCATTAGAGATGAAATCACCTTTTGAAGCAACAGCCTCCAAAACAGATCTACTGGTCTTCGTTTTGCTTCCATTCCTAGGCGCTATGCAGGCATAAAAAGAGGAAAAGATATCTCAACATTTCTCCCAAAATCCTTCGTAGGTTTCTTCCTTTTCTATTTGGCCGCTGTATTGGACTTTTCTCAAGAATACTCCTACAGGACAAATCAAAAGATAATGGGCCTAACTGCCCCATATCACCTTCCACCGGTCCATTTAGTTTTTCCAAAAGAAGAACCGCCTCTTCGGTCCCACCCTCCTTAAAATTATCGTACGACAAAATTCATTCCTTGGTCCCATCAGAATGAATACCTCCCTCCTTAAAATTATCTTTTTTACAAAACTCCATCATTGGTCCCACCAGAATGAATACTATCGGGTACACGTACTTTATATCTGTGTACTTGGTTCCAGACACGATATCATTGTTAGGAAAGTCAAAAGTCTCCTTTTTGCCTTTTGGCATCAAAAGCTCATTATTATGTGAAAACTGCACACTGTCACCTATACTTACAGAATGAGAGATCTCCTCCACCCTTTGCCCTACGTGAATAGTCGTTTTCACACTCCATGAATCCTCTAGCGGCTTGTCTACCTCGATATTACCCCTTTCCTAGCTTGAATCCTCCTCATATGAGTAAGCTCCCGCCGGGGGATCATACGATCCGATTCATCTTCTTCCAAGTTTCTCCGCACCGGCACCATTTCCTTTAGCAGGGAAGGGTCTTCTCTCATACTAACAAAGAACGATACTCCGTCGATAACAGCTTTAACTGTTACATTAATCACCTCCTTCCACCCGGATTTGATACATATCCTCGCTTCTTCCATGCTAGAACGGGCCACTGTAAGCTCATCATTTTTAACAAAGGTTCCTCTAGATTCTGCTAGTACTTTGAAGAAGTTTTCTCCCCACGCATGGCACGGAGTGCCCGATATTCTCAACCATAAGAGTCTTACTGAGTCCATATCATTTGGAGCCCAAGGTCTAATGGAACTAAACCACTGCTCCCACCACACTCTCCGCTCATCAATGAAAACCTCCACCTTTCCTAACACCAAGTCTTCAAGGATATAAAGATTAGGTCCCAATACAGTAAGCCTGATAGAGAAAAGACCTTCTTCATGAAAAATCTGCTTGAGATTCATAGCTACCCCAGGATCTTTCATAACTCTTGTACACGCCTTACTATACCGGTTATACTCCTCCTTCTCTGATGAAAAGAACACAGTTTTAACCTCCAACACATCATCACCAATGCTTGGGTTAGCTTTTCGATTATGAAGGACGTCTGCGAAAGATCTTTTGTCCACCCATGCCTTTGAACTTTTTCCTTGAAACTTTCCTCCCTTCACAACATTGGAAACCTCCTTACCAACCTCGTCTTTCTTCCACGAAAGCTGAACGGGATCCTTCACTTGTTTGTGAAACCTTGGCAAGTTTGCAAACAGCTTCCTACCCTCAAGAACCAAACTATCCAATTTGATGGCCAGCAACTTCTCATCCTCCACATTAAAGAACCGCACAAAACCGCACCGCCTCCCACGTTTATCCCATTTTGGAGGGATAACCACTTCATCAATTTCCCCCAACTCCTGGAGTTCAAACAGCAAATCCCTTGCCTTCCATTCGATCCAAAATTTCGTGAAGAAGAAAAATGTTACCACCGCACCCGCCACCTTCCTTCCTCCTCCCGCAACATCCCATTTTTCTTCTACAAACCTCCTATTAAACCTCCTTCCAACCTTCGTCCACCCCTCCCGTTGCTTGAGTATGGACCCCATACCACAAAAAACCTAAGGCGAAGAAGCTAGAGAGAAGAGAGTGTTTCTCTCTCTCTAACATTGTTTTATTATTTAATGGTGAATTTTTAATCCAAGTAATATAATTCAAGTATGACACAAATCAAAAGCAAAAAAAATATCACACTATATAGTTTTTTTAAATAAAATAACTTAATATGACAATTTTAATTTGTATCTTTGTGTAGACAAAAACAATTACACATTTATTTAATCATATTTTAAGAGTCTATAAAATGTAATTTAAAAATACTTTAAAAAATATATTTTAAATTTATGAAATATAATTCAAATTTAATTTATAAGATTTATTTAAAAGAAAATTTTAAATTATATCCTATGAATTCTTTATACAATTATTACTTTATTTTTAATATAAAAAACTAATATATTTTTTATTAACTAATCATAATCATAAAAAGTATGTCTATACGTTGCATATCTGGATAAATTGGAATGCTAGTAAAAAGAGAAAAAAAATTGAAAAGGAAATATGATCAATATTGGTGTCCCGGTTAATAAAAAGAGATTAAAATAATGCAAAGGTAACGCATTGCCGTGTAAATTAGTCTACTATCTAGCCATTAATGAAATATACCACCAGTCTACCAAAAATATCCTTCACTCTTTCAAAATTTACAAAGCAAAAAGGGTTATTTTGTCTTTTCATAATCAAATCAATATTTCAAACAAATGCCCAAGTGACATGTGTATTGACCATTGGATTTTTTCTTTGTCTCACATTTACTTTACATGTTCTTCTCCAATATTTTCACTTACATTTTAATTTGGAATTTTCTTTACCCACCTCCTTACTTTCTTGGTCACCCCTGGTGAAATCTCCAAAATACCCCCTGTTTCGGAAATGTATTTCCGAAAACGTCTTTTTTTTTATGAAAAAAACTGATTTCGGAAATGTACATCCGAAATAATGTTTTTTTTTCAGAAAATGGGTGAATTCGGAAGTGCATCTCCGAATTCACCCCCCCTTGGAAGAATTCGGAAATGTACTTCCGAAATAAGGTCTGGACAGAATAAAAATAACAAACAACTACGATTCAATTTATTTAACGGATGAAGATTACATTGATCACGTTACATAAGATTAAAGTTACATATTGTTAAACACGGGTAGGTGAGGATTAGTCAACACTTTCATAACGTCGGCCCCCGATCTTTGAAGTTTCGCATCCAACTCGATCGGACCCTTCGAAGAAAATCGGTCGAAAGTTGTCCACAAAACCGCTAAATCTTCGTCGTTCTTGATCTCAAAAGGTGTGAACTCAACGTCTCTGTCGTCATTAAGCGATGGTGAACGGTACTCGAGCTTGACAACCTTTCGATTTTCCGGATATTGCAATAGCGTGTTGAGCGACGTTATCAAGTCCGCAAACGGCGAGAAGCGGAATTGGAACGGCATCGGGTAGCCGCTGGTGAAGTAGACGAATGCTAGGTGGGGGTAGGTTTGTGTCATTTGTGTTTTGTGGTGTGAAGAGGATGAAGAAGAGTGTGTTGTATTTATAGACTTATTGGAGCAATAATGGCCAAAAAAACCTTATCCTGCATTCAGTGGAAGTTTCAGAAACGAACTTCCGAAATTGGTCTGAAAACATGTATATTTCGGAAGTTCATTTTCGAATTATGCAGAAACAGAGGTGGATTTTGCATTTTGTGCATTGCATTCTGATTTGTGTTAACAATACCAAAAGCATTCAAAATAAGCATAAAATATGCAATGACAACATAAAACATACTTATATTATATATGTATTGAATCGGTCCAATTTTACATGGTAAACGATAATACATACAAAAAAGACACGTACCGGTCATTACAAACAAAAAACGGCCCGGTAAAAACTAAAATTCGCCGAACCAATCGGTGGCGCCTAAATCTAAAATAGGTATGTTCTTCGACCGCTCTCTATTTTGCTCACGCTCTTGGCTCATCATTTCTTCAAACTCCGCCATTCTTAAAATGAAAGGATCCGGCCAAGTCTCCGCCTCATTTGAATGATGTGCCATCCATTGACAAGAAGTAGCCAGTATAGGACACCCCGGTTTCAAAAAGACTTGCACGAAGTGCCGCGATCTTAGATACCCGATGCATATGATGCGGCTCGACGCATCCAATGGCGGTCGACTATGAAGTGGAAAGAATGTCTCACATAGTCCAAATCTCGTCAAATCGACACACACCCGATCATATGCACTTGCTATTAGATGGCCCATATCGGGGAATGACATCCACTTCGAAATCGGAGCGATACCAGTAAGTGATGGAACAAGTTAATTATGAAGTTTCTCAAAGTTTTCTTGATTTTCATATAGTCGAGCGTAGATGTCCCGATGCGAAGTCAACTCCGAAAGAAGTTCCCGTCGAATCAAAGTGTGATTTTCTTCCCCTTTACCGAGCAAACCCGCAATGGCCCGATATCCACAATTGTCGTTGCCTCCAACATCAACTATGTTATCGATATATTTGTGCATAAAAAGTGGCATCTCATCAATGTAGATAATGGGTGATTTTTTGATCGGCGGTGTGCGAGGTGGCTTCGAAATACGGGCTCCTTTGTTACCACTACACTTGGACTTTGGTGTCGGTGAATCCGGGAACAATGCATCAACATGTTCAAAGTGTGAAGGAGATCGTTTTGTTGATGTGTCTTCTTGTGTATTTTTGGACTTTTTCGGTGCACCTTTCATTTTAACCGGTTGAGATGGCGATTTCAAATCGGTGGTCTCCGGAAATGCAATTTTTCGTAATTGTTCTTTTATGTGCATTTTCATTGTGTCATCCGCTTTAGCAAACTTATCCATTATCACTTCCAACTCGTCGGAGATGGTGATTTTGGAATCATTTTCTTTCGGCGGTTCAAAATCATCAAAACGAAGCTTCTTCCAATGGTCGATTACCTCATCCATGCGTATCGGTGAATTCAACTTCATTTTTTTGAAAGTATACAAGCACATGGAAGGCCGTATGTCTTTCTAATGGTGCACCCACATTTAGAACTATCCGGACCCGTTGTCTCCGCTCGCTTCGCTTCATGAAACATAAAATTCAAACCCGAACGGGATATGTTGTAAATCAATTGGGAGAATAGAATTTGGCCCTTAAACCGATGTTCCATAACCGTCTTGCTCCGACTGAACGATGTTTGAATTTTATTGTGTTGATTTTGGAGCATTTGGTTCACGGTGTCCCATCCCCGACACAAATCTCCCTTGCTATCACCCAACCACCTCTTCAAGACCGCATGTGTGCATTCAACTCGGTTAGTCGTGGTGCAACCAAGATGTCTTACTCGATCCGTCCAAGCACAAACATCTTTTTCCTTTACTTTGTCAAGGATGGTGGATTCGACATAATGACAAAAAGTCTTAATGGAAACGCACAAAGACCTAAAGTGTACCAATTTCTCGATATACACCTCTTCGGAGTGTGCATCTAAAATCTCCCTCCATTCGGCCATAATCCTATCCACCACAACACCGGCTTTGATAACTTTACCGTTTTCATCCGGCCTATCTTTTGTCCCAACCGCGGTTTTGAGCTTACTTCTCACGTTGCAAGTTATGTGATACCGGCAAAGTAATGCGGTCGATGTCGGGAAGACGGTATCGACTGCATTCATCAAAGCATTGTCCCGGTCGGTAACAATGACATTTGGCATAACCTTTTGATCAACCAACAAAGACTTGCATATTTCCAAAGCTCGTGTAAAGTTATCTTCTTTTTTACACTCCAAAAAAGCAAACCCGACCGAATATGTCTTGTCCGTCGAGGTCACACCGACAATCTCTAGAAGAGGAAGCTTATACTTGTTGGTCTTGTACGTCGAATCCATCACAAGAACGGTTGGAAATGTGTTGAACAATTTGATACTTTCGGGATGAGTCCAAAAAATGTCACGCACCGTAACTTTGTCCTCGGACGTTCGGAAGCTTGACATGTATTGGTTATCGCCTAATAGTTTCAAAAGTTGTTGCATTTCCGACCGAGGGCCCATTTTCAAGACTTTAAGATTGTGTCGTTCATTGTAAACTTGCTTGATATTTGAAACGATATCCGGTTTTTTACGCTTCAAATCGGCAAGTATGTTGCGAGGCGCCACTTTGACTATCGTTAAATCCGAAATCACATTCTTCTCTTTGCGGGACAAACGACACGCCATTGGATGCCCGTGTAACTTGGCATCCAAGGCATGATTATGAATTCCATAAATGACGGTTAAACGCCACAAATCATCAACCCTCCGAGTCCCGTGCAACTTAAACGGACACCCACACTTTCTCGATCCCGTGACTTCGTGTTTTAACACCCGGTTTATTTGTACATAACTCCCACCCCGCTCGCAATTCAAAACGACAAAAGCTTTCCGTCTACTATTTCCATTGTCGGACCTTAAAATAACAATTCCAAATCCAAGTTTACTAGCTTCGTTACGAACCCAATCAAGCAATTGTTCACGACTACCGAAGCTCCGATCATTTGTAAATTGTTGTCGTACATCAACCACATTGATCATAGATTTAACGTCGATAACCGGATCGTTATTAACGTTGACAACTTCCGGAACTACTACGTCATCATCGACAACATTGTCCGGATGCACCATACCTAACATATGCAAAAATTAGCAAAATTGGCTAAAACTGTTTTTTTACTGCCAGGGCTTATTTCGGAAGTACATTTCCGAAATTTGTTAGGTAACTTAATTCGGAAATGAACTTACGAACCATCGCAGTTTTCAGCAGAAATTTCTTCAATCAATGTAGTGAAATAGGGGATGAAATGAGAGATGTTTACCTCAAATTGTAGCTTTCTATGTTCCCTTTAACGTGATCAACGGTTTGAAACTTGATTTGGAGACGGAAAATGGATTGAGATTGATTGAGTTTTGGAGAGGGTTTGGAGGAGTTTTGGAGAAAAATGATGAAATAGTGAAGGAGGGAAAATTGTATATGCAGATTTATTTTCGGAAATGAACTTCCGAAATATTACTTGATTGTAAAAAATAACGTATTATTTGAATTTTCATGCATTTCGGAAATGCATCTCCGAAAACACCAATTTTTTGGTGTTTTCAGAAATGCATTTCCGAAGTCTAAAAAAATCTGGAAAAAAAAAACTTCGGAGATGCATCTCCGAAACAGGGGCAAATGGGAGATTTCGCTGGGGGTGACCTCCATAGGGAGGTGGGTAACGAAAAATTCTTTTAATTTTCGACCCTCAATTTTCTTTTTCCTTTTTATTTATTTAAAACATAAATAAATTAATAAATTGAATCTTTCTTAATGGAACGAAAAGGAATACGTAAAAATTCACTCAACCGAAAACATAATTATTTTATGATTATTAAAAAATTATTTTCAAATTTCTACTACGTGTCAATATCAACAAAATATATTTTTCATTTTAGCTAACAATTGTCTTTATTTGAGACACAAAATTCTTATTTTCAAGGTCAAAATTTTTATTTTTCTCACGGGACATTATCAGCAAAATATCTATTCTATTTTAATTAACAATTGTCTTTATTTGAGACACAAAATTCTTATTTTCAAATGTCAATTTTTCTATTTTTATTACGGGACGCTATCAACACGATACCTATTTTATTTTTATAAACAATTCTATATATATATATATATATATATATATATATATATATATATATATATATATATATATATATATATATATATATATATATTCATTACTACATAACATAATTATTTAGCTTTGTTATGATTTTTACAATATCTATCTCAAAATCATATTACATCTTCCTCATTATAACTTTGCACTTGTCTTTAATGTTATGGGACACAACAAGTTAAATCCAGGCAACAAAATATGTATAAATGTTAATTTGCATTTGATAAATAAATTGATCCTTTCAATGATAAAAAAATTTAAATATTAATATGTATTGCAATTTTTTCATTGTAATATGATTGAAAAACCGATTCCTTCTTACTCTCAAGATAATTTATCATTTAAAAGGTGTTGAGTTATCACTCATTTGCACATGTCTTTAATGTTAAAATGTGAATGAAATATTTTATGAAGTGTCATGAGACACAACCAATTTAATTCTAAGCATCTAAACATACAAACTTAACTCTCAATTTACAGTATAATTTTACACTACTAAATAATTTTTACCCGTGCAGACGCACGGGTATATTACTAGTTTTACTCTATATCAATAAAATTATAATATTTTGTCATGTTATATTAGTACATTTAAATTAAAACCTATCAGTATTTTTTATATGTCACTAATTTAGTGGATATTTTTAAATTTATTTTTAATTTAATTTCCTTTTTAATAGGAATCATGGGGTGGTTGTGATATTGAATGGTTGAGAGTCATTCTTACCTTTCTTGTTTTAATATTTTCTTAACATTAAGCATTTTCCTTAAATTATATTCTATGAATTCTTTATACAATTATTACTTTATTTTTAATATAAAAAACAAATATATTTTTTATTAACTAGTCATAAAAAGTCTGTCTATACGTTGCATATCTGGATAAATTGGAATGCTAGTAAAAAAGAAAAAATCAAAAAGGAAATATGACAAATATTGGTGTCCCAGATTAATAAAAAGAGACTAAGGTTTTGTTTGCGAGTTTGGAGGTAATGGGAGGGCTTTGAAAAATATGAAGGATTGAGTGGAAAAAATAGAAAGATTTTGGATATGAGGGTTTTGGAAGGTTTGATTTTATTCATAACACTAAAACCCCCTAATATGGAAAACTCAAAAATTGTATTGAATGAGGGTTTTGGAAGCAGTGCTTTAAAAACCGGACCGGTCATCGAATCGGTGAGGGTACTGGGTCACTGGTTTATCGGCCGAACCACTGGGTCACTGGTCGAACCGCACGACCAAACCGGATTAAACCGGATAACTCGATTGAATAGACCTGTCATTATATATGTATAAAACCGGTCGAACCGGATGATTCAGTCTCTAAAAAAATATAACTAGCTTTTAAATTTTTTAAAAATATCATATCATAAATTCACAATTTCATAACTTAAATTCAAATTTTAAACAAAGGTATCACACATAACAAAATAGTAAAAAATTACAAAGTCTAATTGCAAACAAAGTCTAATTACAACATAATCTAAACAAAGTCTAATTACAACATAATCTAATTGAATAGTTTATAACAAAATAACTCCAATGTGTACCAAATTTAATTCAAAATAGGATCCTCCTAAAAAGAAAATCAAATAAAATTCAATATGTTTATGCTATTTAAGAAAATTTATTAGCAAAGATAACAAATAGACAATAAAGTTTTTAATTTGTCACTAACGAAAAAAACTATGTGAGAATGCTATTTAAGTAATACACTACTAAATATATTTAAAAAAAAATTAAAAAAAAAAAGTTTAAAAGAAATGTTAAAAAAAAGTTTTAAAAAAAATTTTAAAAAAAAGTTTAAAAAAAAACAAAAAAAAAGCAATTAAACCGCCGGTTTTTCCAGTTCTCACCGGTTTGATGGCATATCCGATCCGACTATTGAACCAGACCGATTACCTGGCCGGTTCCCGGTTCGACCAGTCCGACCGGCCGGTCCGGTCCGGTTTTTAAAACACTGTTTGGAAGACTTACATAAATTTTTTAAATATATTTTAGGTTATTATAATATTCTGAAAATTAAAAATATAGTAATAATAATGACTCCTTTATCATTCTAAACAAAATTATTTTTTCAAAATATATCAAATATTTTCCTATATTTTTTTAAAATTTAGTTTTTGGAAGCCCTCTGCTCCAAACTCGCAAACAAAGTCTAAATGTAATACATTGTCGTATAAATTCACCCAACAAAATTATAATATTTTGTCATATCATATCGGTATTTTTAAATTAAAAGTGTAACTTAATTTTATACATATCTCTAATTAATTAGTTGACAATACAAAAATATTTTACAAACTTAGTACATACACTTTTTTCTCTTTATAAAATATATACTTCTTTCTCTTTATAAAATTTATTTCAAAAGTAATAATTTAACTTCCAAACTTCAAAAAATATATTTCAAAATAAATATATTTCAAATTCAATTTCCAAATTTCATTTTAAAGAAAGTTTTAAATTAGATTATATTAATTCTTCATACAGACTATTACTTTATTTATTCAATATAAAAAACAATAATATTTTAAGGTAGCTGACAGTGTAAACTTAACACCGTCAACCAATGAACCAATGAATGATGTGCATTTCACAAAATCATATTCACAAATATATATATGAATACCACAAAATCATCCATGTAAAAGTATAAAGTAACTTAATATTATCATCAATAGTTATCAAATTTTTTCTACATCTCACAACCATTTCCTTGATCACATCATTTTAAAAATATATCTTGATCCTCTTTAACTTTTCTTTATGACTTGAAAACACATTTATAAAATCATATCTTATCTCAATCTTTTTTCTCAAAAATTTACCAAAATCTTTTTTTAATGGGTCAGCCCGAAGCCCGCTTGGCCGGACCCGACCCAGCTCAGCCCATAAAAAACATAGGCCCGGTGGGCTGGCCCAAAAAGACGGGGTCGTCTTTTTTTAAGGTATTTTGCGGCCCGGCCCGCGCTAAATTGTAGGGCTTATGGGTCGGCCAAATGGGCCGAGCCCATTTTGACAGCTCTAATGGTAGGTTGATGGTTTCTTATTAAAAATTTAAATTGACAAATATTTAAAAAATTGGTCAAACCATTGAGTTGTCACTGATCGAACCACATGACTAAATCAAATTAAATCAGATAATTCAGTTGAATAAACCAATCTCTATAACAAATTTATATAGTTATTAGATCGGTCGAACCGAATAACTTGAATTCTAAAATAATCACAACACCTACAAAATTTGATAATATCATAATTTCACAAATTTCATTCTTTTAATTTTATTTTTAAACATAGTGACCACACACAACAAATAGTGCTAAATACAAATCAAATTTTGAAGAAAGTTTAATTGCAACAACTTATAAGTTTAATTATAACATAATAAAATAATTTATAGTTTAATTCTATAGAGAATTGTTCGAAATAAGTTTTGAACAAAATTTATTTATATTTTATTTTTATATTTTAATTTGTTTATCAAAAACATTGTCATTTTGTCTGAAGAAAAAAACAAGCATGTAACCTGGAGATTTTCTAAAACCTTTAGTTCGTCGGTTTTAATTGATTTTAGTCAATCTAATTTGATTTTTAAAATACCGACCGTGCATTTCCATTAAACTGATTTCTTTAAATGTGATTTGTTTCTCAAAACATTAAATTCTTTTATTAAAATGTCTTATCCAGACTAATTCTAAGTTTATATTCATTATAATATAATTAAAATGTTTAAATTATTTTAAATATGATAATATCCTCATAAAAATAATATTACATTATATAGTAATTTAAATGAGTTAGGTTCATATGACAATTTTAGTCTTATCTTTTGCAGACATAGAAAAAGAAAATTACACATTTATTTGCTCTATATTTTAAGAGCCTGTAATAGGATATTCAACAGTTTTGATGCATGTATACACTTTTTCAAATATTTTGTGTCAATTTTTTAAATATTAAAAATTGTTTCCATATAAAATTTATTTAACAAATTGACATTACAATGATTATATTCCTTTAGTACAAAAAAAGGTTTCCATTATATTAGAAATAAAAAACAAAAAAGCGTTGTATCCATAAAAAAAATATTAGTAATTGGGGGATGCATTTTGACAAAATATTGGTCAAGCATTCAATTTCTATAAAAATATAAATTTAGACATAAATTAAAATAATATCTAACTCTGTGTAGAGACCCTCAAATTTTTTTTCTTCTATAAATTTAAATTTTCTCTCATTTCATTTTTGCATTTCATATTTACATAAAAGAGAGAGTAAGAACTGTAGCTGCTGTGATAGTTCATTCTACTATCTACTCTCTATTGAGGTATATGTTTTTGACTAAACTTTTTATTTTATTTTCTTTGAAATTAGTAAAAAATCATTGAATAAAAATATAACATTCTTAGTTTTTGTATGTCTGTTTTTATTTTATTTTTCTTAATGATGTGCATTTATGCATGTAATTTGTGCTTCTTCTTTGTTTAATTTCAAAAATTAATTTATTAGTCAGTTATTAAATTAAATTTTATTTATTGATTTTATAGTCTGAAATATGTAAATGAAAATAAAAATTTTTGTATAAATTTATTTTTGTGTATGATTTTAGTTTTGATGTTCTAGAATTTGAGTTCTTGCCTTGTGAGAGTAAATTGAATATTATTTATTTATTACATAATATATTACATTTCCAAATTTAAACCACACCCGCAATATCTTTATCTATCATGTATGTATTTGTAATATAATATTCAAAAATTGGTATTTGTTCAATAAAGCACCTCTTAGCCGTTTGAACTTTTAGGATTAAACTTTTTATATAAAAAGGTATAAACTCCTTTTGAATTAGTATGAGAAATGCTTGATGGTTTGGTGATTGTTATTTGAGGAATGATATTACCACACCCAAATTTGACAATTACATCATATTTTTATACGGTTTAGTTTTTTATTTTATTTAATAATTATTTTTTTCACTTTTTCTAATGCAAATATGTACATGTCTTTGGTGTATTTTATTTGGTGTATGATAAGGTGTAAGAATATTGTTGTAGACATAGCACTCCTCTTGTTATTTTGAGTTAAAATATTGAGGTTTGAAATTCAAATATAGCATGTGTTATATTTGAGAAACCCTGTCAATTGGGTAAGTTGCACGTTATTAAAAAAAATAAAAAATAAAAAATAAAAAATAAAAGTTTAATATTTTATAATTGAGAAAATTCATCATACAATAGAATAAAGCAAGATGAGTTCTTTGGCAAGTTTGCCAAGTGTCATCATCTTAAAAGTTTTACTATTTTAAAACATGCTATTAGTAGTAATCTTACTATATTTAACTTAATTATTTTATTATTATTTAATTTATTATTTTTTAATTCTTCCAATGCTCTCTGCCATTAATTATTCTCATATGAGCGTGACGTTTGAATTTTTTAACAGCAACAAATGCTTCAATGATTCCAGTCTAAATTCAATCAATGCATGTCCACCCTAATTAATGTTTTCTACCTTCCCAATTCCAACCTTTCAGATTCGGGCCATCTTCCATCCTATAAAGATGTGCAAATTGGATATACTCTTACTCTACATTTTGCAGTTTCGTTTTTTCAATCATTTTTGCTGTATGGTCACCTTCATTATTTCTTATTATTTCATTTATGTATATGATTGATTACAAACTGAATTCTAAATTCGTGCTATGTGTTTATATTTCAATTATTTTAGGTAATTTCCTGATTGCAAGAAGCATTTTGCAGCCCAAGTTCTTCTGAAACTATGATTTTGCTAGAGATGTATAGCAATTTTGTGTTATTTCACAGTAATGAATAGAAGAAGACAGTTTTGAAGCTTCTTGATCTTGAGAATGTTCATTCATTGTTTGATGAATTGGCGAATTGGTATTCATTGTATTCAACCCTTTAGACCTGATTAAGAGCCAAATCTCATAACACAACAAATTCAGAAACACCACAAACTCAGAAGAAGAATAAGGACAACATTTCATATCCAGAAGAGGATTCAGAAGGAAAGAGGATCCAGAAGAAGAATTTCATTTTATTACTCAATTTCATGTTTTACCTTTTGCAATCACGATTGATGTAACCTATAATGCTCATAATAATGTGAATGAATTAGGGTAAGGGTTGTTGGGTTTTTATCTGTTTTATTTTTGTTTGATGATGGTGTTTGATTTGGGTAATCAAAAGAGATGAGGGCTTAAATATGATTTTGTTCGGTGATAAGAGAAAAGAAGGGAAAAAAACGTGAGATTAGAGATTTAAGAGAGATAAGTGTGGAAGGGATAACAAGAGGAAGGAGAGGAATTAAGCGTGAGAGACAGGGAAGTGGGATGTTTAAGCAGACAGAGAATTTTGTTTATTGAGTTGATTAATTGAGATTTAGAGAAACAAGAAAAGTACAAAGAGGCAGCCGTATTTTTGTTCAATCTAGGGTTTTTGGTTCAACCCTTACTCATGCAAAGTCATTTGGGACTTGAGCAATCTGAAATACATCATAAGAAGTTTTGAGTTGTGAAGAAGTTTTTTTGTTTTTTCATCGAATAGTTCACTGAAATGTAACCATTACTATGTTTTATAAATATTAAATGAGATCATTATCATTATGATTAAATGAAATAATTATTAAATGAGACAATTATCATTATTTATGGTAAAATATTTATAAGTTGTCATAAGTAATGTGTAATATTAATTAAATATTATTATTTTTATTTAAAATTATTAGATATGCAAAATAATGTTAGAAGATTTAATTAGTTTTACTTTGGATTTAAAGTTGATTATTATGGTAATTACTTTTCTTAAATGAATTATTTTATAGATTTCAAAAGTTAAAATATCTTGCTCCCATCTCAAATGAAGAAAATATATATACAAAAGATTATTGTGCTTTCAATAAAGAGAATACATTATTAAAAATATATACTCTTTATTCTAAAATATTTATAAAATTTCAATAAAATATAAAACGTAAAAATTAATTTGGTTTCATCAAATAATTGAAAAGATTAAACAATTATATTTATTATCAATTGTGTTTATTAAAATGGATTAACAATTTCTATAAATATTATTATGATTTTCAATTTTTTAATAATTATTACAATTTTTTTACATTTATAATAAGTGATTCTTAGAATTTTATCGAGTAACGAGAGAATAATTATTTAAATTTCTAATATAAAGTTTTAAATCTTTTTTAAAGTATTCCCATGGATTATTATTATTAAAATTTGTGTGGATTTTTCCTATTACATGTTTATTTTTATTAAAGAAAAAAAATCATTATGATAGACAAAAATGATTATTGACTTTGATCACTCTAAGATTCAGTGTTTTGTAATTTTTTTAATTTTACTTTTAAATTAGTTACATTGAATTTTTTAAATTATAAATGTGTAATAAATTTCATTAAATATATTTATTATGCATTATCAAAATATTTTGAATTTTTGTTTATTAAGGTTTAAGTATTCATATTATACCTGAATTAATTTTCTTTAATTTTTAAATGGACTGTTATGGAAATTTTTGTGTCATTATTGTTAAAATAATATGCTGCTGAAATTAAAAATTGGAGAATTAATTATTTTCCATGTATCATGAGTGATTTTATATATAAAAAGATTATAATTCTTAAATAATTAGACAACATGCTTCTAAAATAAATATATTTTTAATAAATAATTATATTGATGATTATATAATAATTATATTGTTGGTAAAAGACTTAAAAACTGCAAAAATAATTATTTATTTATTTTAAAAAATATGTGAAAATATTATTAAGAGAGTATATATTTTATCTTTATTAGAATTAAATGTCTTATTTGTAAAAAATTAAATCAATTATTTAATATTTATGATATATTTTATTTTAATTTTAGGCATATGCAAATCAAATAAAATAGAGTATATTTTTTAAATTGTGCTGTTTTACTAAAAAATAAATATATTATTTGTAAAAGACCTAAAAAGTGTAAATGAGTTTAAGTTATAAAAGACAAATTAATATTTTATGTTGTATTTTAATATGAAGAAGAAAAAACGATTTATAAATAGTGAAATTAAATTTGAAGATGACAATCATGATGACAATCATTCATAATAAAAAAAAGTTAGATGAGAACTTTATACTTGAAATGGCAAATAAACCAGAAAATTTATAGTTAATTTGTCACTCTTCTTTCTTGATCAGTATGTATGAAGGTTCAATTGATCTCCTACCCTCACCTCACCTTATAGTGAATATTGTAGATTGTTTATAATGGTTCAATCAATTTCCAGTGATACAATCAAATTTTTCTTTACGGTAGATATTATATAATCATTGCTTATTAAATAGTATTAAATTATTTATTTCATTTTTACTACTAATAACTTATCCATTTTTATATTATCATAACTTCATTTGTAAATCGTAAATAATTATAAAATTATTATTTATTTCATTTGAACTACTAATAACTTATCCATTTTTATATTATCATAACTTCATTTATAAATCATAAATAATTATAAAGTAATTTTTTTAGCATAAAATTTTATCCCGTGCCTTGCACGGGTTAACAGACTAGTACATTTATAATCTTAAAGATTTTGGTGAATAAGTGATATCTCTTTTATTTATTTAGGTGAATTTTTTACTTTTATACTGTCTCATAATAAGTGTTTCGTTGATATTTTTCTATCTCTCAAAATAATTGTCTCTTTAGAATACCAATGCAATATTTATTATTTTTTTCCCACTATTATACTCTTATATATTAACTTTCACGTTTTTCAACAACTCCACTACCTATAATAAATAAGAGTATTTTAGTAAATGATACTAACTTTATCATTAAAATTAACGAATCTAATCATTTTCTTAAAAATCGCATAAATTTCAAATAAGACACTTATTACGAATTTTTGACTTAATATAAATGTTTTTTTCCTCTTAATGACCCAACACATATCTATTTAAACTCAAATTTTAATTGAGACAGATGTAATTTGATTATTTATGTCATTTTATTTAATAATTTTTCTTTTAGTTCTATTAAAAAAATTGAAGATAGAGATGAATGTTTTAAAATTACACTATAATAAAGTTGATCAAAGATGTGTATCGTTCCTTGGATATATATATATATATATATATATATATATATATATATATATATATATATATATATATATATATATATATATATATATATATATATATATATATATATATATATATATATATATATATATATATATATATATATATATATATATATAGTTGAACATTGATACAATATTCACATAAGTAATAAATGATTGTTTTTAATTTTTTAAGTTATTATTATTATCATCTATTTGTAAGATGTATCAGAATTGATATATAATTGTTCTTTGGCGTGCATGCAGTTAAGAGGCTAGCAAGAATGGTTTATCAATTTCGTTTAGGAAATTGGAATGAAGACGATAGTCCAACTCGTGAACATGATGCTAGAGCTCTAAGATATTTGTTGGCCTCTAATTCTTCCTCTTCAGCTGCTTTCAACAATCGTTCAGGATTAACTGAAACCAATGATCAAGTTGTTCCTAATAATATTATGCAAAACAATCCTCTTCACCCCACATATATTCCTCTTCACTCAAATACAACAAGCACTACTACTAGTCACACTACAAATAATAATCATTATCCTTCTTCTATGGTACTTCCAACAACCACAAATATTAGTAATTATAATGACAATGAAACTCCTCCTTCTTCTGATTGGGCCCCTCCGAGACTCTTTGGTTCATCTCCCACTTTAGTTCCTACTTCCAGAAGAAGTACTCCTCGGTATATCAATACAACACACCGACCATCATCTATGTATCCAAGTATTACACAACTTGGAACAACTCCATCAAATCATCAAGTTCAAAGTAGAGAAGGAAATAATGATAATGATAATAATAATAATAATAATAATAATAATAATAATAATAATAATAATAATAATAATAATGGTAGTTCTACTTCATTCAATAATGGTAGAAATAACAACGTTCCTGCATCTGCTATTGTTACTTCTTCTAGTACTAGTAATAACAATATTGTTAGAGACGGAAATAATAATGGTAATTCTACTTCATTCAGTAATGGTAGAAACACCAACGTTGTTGCATCTCCTATTGTTACTTCTACTGGTACTCGTAATGCTTCATTCAAGAGAAGTAGACCACCAAATTTTGAGAGAGGAGAGAGTTCAAATCAAGGTTCACAAATGGGTGGAACCATAAGAAGACGCACAAATCCTCCTCCTACTTTTCAGCAAGAAAGTGTGAACAATAATAACATGTCTTCAGTTCCTTCAACTCTGTTATCAACGCGATACAACAACAATAGTAATAACGTCTTTTCAAGTAGGTTAAGACAACAAGTGAACCAATCTGGTGTAAGTGCGACACAAAATTCTATTACAGGTGGTTATCGCATAATTAACCAATATCTTGTACATGCTGGTCCAACAGGTTTTTTTGATGATACACCATCATATAATATCCCAACTCAATCTATCATTGATCAGGATGTTTCTCTATTCATGTTTCCTTATCAACAAGAGACTCATCAGATTAACTTCACCATGCCCCGAAGAACTGAACTTGTGTATGCTTCTACATTTGTAGCATCTTTAAATCCTTCTGCAATGACAGGAGGAATACCTCAGGCTACAATGAGTACATCATATTTTCAAAGAAATAATAATTTCTTATCTTTTGGAGCAGGCTCAACTTCTTCGTCTCGAATTTTAGGTTGGGGGTTTAATGGTTTTAACAATAATAACAATAACAACATCAACAACTTGGATTTATTTGATTCTATACAACATAGAATTGATGATACATTTGTTCATAGAACCATAAATATTCAACAATATGTAAGGCTTTTACCAGGAGGTCGTGTGAGTCGATTTTTCGCTCCATCTATTGTTCCTGTACTGTCTAATAGTTATGTACCACAACAATCACAACCGTCTTCTTATCCATCAACAAGTAGTTACCGCCTAAACCCTCACCCACCTCCTCCTGAACCAGCGGTTAGTATTGATGTAGAATATGGCCAGTATATGCAGATGGGTACATCAGTGGCTAGATCAGAGAATCATCGTCTCGATAATAACCATATTCTCATCTCAACTTCTCCCGAACTAAGGGCTCAAAGAAACAGACTTAGGGATGAGGTATTTTCACAACACTTTCTTAATTATTTCTTTAAAATATTTTGGTTGAGGATTGGTACCAATTAATTTAACGTCAATAATATACTAAATTTTCAAATATTCTGGATTTGTTTACCATAAATATATATGTATGCACGTGCGTGGAAGTTTAATACTGCAGATGATTGGAAATAATGATTAAGTTGTTAGAAATCTATCTTAATTGGTATTATAATGTTTATTAACAGTATATGTAATAGGTTTTTAGCTTCATACAACAACTGCACACTGGAGGCTCCGTGCGTATAGAGGTAAACAAATTTTTATACAATGTACATTTTTTTAAAAAAAAATCTTATGCTAAATTATTTTTAATATTATTATAACAAGTCATTTTAAACACATACTTCACTTTATTTTCATGTATCTTACAAATTTGTGACACAGGACTTGCTGATATTGAATTATTCAATTGTGCTAAATGTACTTGATTCTCAAGAACTTGTGGACATGCTACATAATATAGACAATTGGCCATACGAGGTAAACAATTATTGTATATTTATTAATGTATAATTTATTATTTATTTTCATGTATTTCTTACTCAATTTAGTATTTCGTCATCATTCACCATGTTCGAATTTTCAAATTAAATTTAGAATAATTAAGTAAATTTCAATTTTAATTTAGAATAAATATGTAAAGCTAGACGTGAGCTTAATCATGATTACTAGACAACATTCAATTAAAAATAATAAATTAAACTATTGTATAGGTGATTTCAGTCCTTGAAGAACACAACGGGGGGGTCGAGACAGGGCTCACTGAAGAGTAGATTCTCACATATATTGAGACGGAAACTCATGTATCAAATCCTAATGAATCAAATACACAAAACAAAACATGCACAATTTGTCAGGTGAGGTCAACTACATGTTTCTTATCTTTATAAAATAAATTTTTTTATTTTGTCACTAATTATTATAAATTCTTAAAAGAGTTTTAAAAAAAATAATATGTTACTTCTTATAAACTGATTTTGTAAAGATGAATTAAATTTAATGTTAAATAAAAAAATTAATGCATGATCATGTTCACTTCTCATAATCTACCTTTCATTCTTGTGCTTATTAGGAATATTATGTGGAAGGGGAAATCATTGAAAGATTGGATTGCAGACACATATATCACCTTGAATGCATCAAACAATGGTTATTGTTGGAGAATGCATGTCCAATCTGTAAGGAGCGGGCTCTAGAAGTTGATGAAGATGAGGATGAAAGTGATTGATCATTGGTTTCATGTTGTCTCTCTCAACTCTTTTTTTTGTGATGAGTCTTTGACTGGTGTTTTTAGTTTATTATGTTTTTTTGTTGGTTGAATTATTGAAGGCTTCTTTACTATGTAATTTGGTTTACAAGTTAGAAAGGCATTCTAAACATTATTTCTCATTTCGTTTGAATGATTTTTTATTTATGGAGACTCACTTAGACAATCATGTTGCATACTATTTGCTATAACTTTTTACTTTGAAATTGTTGAATTTAAAGTACCTTCATTTTTGTTGATATATAAATTGTTAGGAAAAGTTTTGTTGTTAACACCTTTAGGATTTCCTTATGAATAATATTTCTACAATAAAATGATTATAAGAGATACTCTAACACAGTTGGCCTACATTAAACTTATTGAAGAGAGCACATGAACCAATAAGCACATGAACCAATAACTGTAATAAAAAAAGGATTAAATATGATTTTGCTCCCTACAAAATTACCAATTTTGAGTTTTACCTTATAAAAAATTATGTTTTAGTCCCTACAAAATTAGTTATGCACTTAGTTTTAGTCCCTGTAGAATGGCTAAATCGTCATGCAAAAAACAATTTTATAAGGACTAAAACATGAATTTTTTTATAAGGACTAAAAGTCAAAACTTGAGATATTTATAGAGACCAAAAACATATTTAAACCATTAAAAAATTTAAATGTGACTTTCTACATTTGGGTTTTATGATATATAAATCCAAAAGTCGTGCAATTGGATTATTTTTTTGTTTTCTTGATGCACCGTTATGTTAGACATTTCTACTTATACTCTTGACTCTAAATTATCTACATTTTCAATATATATATATATATGTGTGTGTGTGTGTGTGTGTCTGTGTGTGTGTGTGTGTGTGTGTGTGTGTGTGTGTGTGTGTGTGGGTGTACATGAACCATAATTGGTGTTGATGGGTGATGTAGGACTCTAGAATCAGTGATGTTGATCTCTAGGGCGGTGGCGCGGGGTGGACCTGCAAGGTTAACACTCCAACGTCCAAGTCAGTTACAAAGTCAAAGATGAGTATATATGTTAGATAATCTTGATTGGTCTTGGGCATGATTGGTCCCTTGTACTTGGGCTTTTGTCGACCCATTATAGTTACCCCCAAGGCTTGTCGATTGTTTACTGGTCGGGAAGTCTTTCATATTCGTGGCCTATATATGACTATCATGTCCGACCATGGTGAGAAGTATGAAGGGCATTCAGTAGTTACAAAAGCGATGGGGAACAATCACATTAAATGTTCTCCCATCATTGAGTGCACTTGGCGATTGTCCCTAGGGCATTTGAGTGCACTTGAGTTAAGTTATGGCGATTGTTCCTAGAGCATTTGAGTGCACTTGAGTTAAGTTGTATTTCCTATGTGAAATATGATCGTTGATTTGTAACTTATTGTCATATCCCAAAATTTTCCCTCCTATACATCTCCATACTCAAGAAGTTCCTCAAGGGTTTATTAGACAAACCCTCTCCTAAGCAATCAACCCACAACTAGGGTTTTGCTTCTCTCAAGGTAAAATCAGGCTCTAAGGCCTCAAGTGGACTGCAGGGCATCTCTTATGATTCAAATTATCCTCGTACCAAGTTTCAAGCCTCACAGTACAAGTTGGCTCAATCAACAACTCAAATGATCAACAGTCGACTAGTTTGACCTGAATGTCAACTGTGGTCAACATATAGTCAAAAGTCAAGATTTTTGGTCAACATCCTTCTAATAATCTCTTCTCCATCAGGGTCTATCCAAACTCACCATCTCCGATAAGGGTTGGCACTCACAGCTGAGCTTGGTCAAATGGTACATCGGAGGTTTTATCCATCTCTCTTATCCTCGGTCAGGGTACATCAAGATTAATCACTCAAATGGTTCTCATCCCCAAGCGGTAATCAAAAATCCCCAGCGGAATATCCTCGAACAGAAGAGGGGGATCCTCAGTACAACCATGTTATCATCATTTCCATCATCTCCTTAAACGAATAAGGATTTATTTTTCCAATCAAAGTTTGCTACACGGAGTTATCAATGTGCTTCAAATTTATGTCCACGCATCTCTCATCCAGCTACATAAGTTGTGTCCATGCATCATTCATAATCCCTCATGGTAAATACATGCATAACATACAAAATTCACATTTATTTGGAGAACTTCATTACACAATACAATACATGCATCATGACATTGCATAAAACTAATATTGCTTTTTCAGTTTATTTCTACAATCAAATGAACATTATCTTCTAGATATAATGCAGAGATAATCAAGTCAACAATTTAATTCTGAAAATCATTCTAGATGAAGATTTAGTTCTGATGCTTAATTCTGGTTATCCCCTAGAGATAGTTCAGAGATGATCAAGATACAGATTTAGTTCTGATGCGTAATTCTGGATGTTCTCCAGAGATAGTTCATAGATAATCAATGAAGAGATTTAGTTCTAATGATTAGTTTTGGGTATTCTCCAGAGATAGTTCAGAGATGATCAAGATACAGATTTAGTTCTGATGCTTAATTCTGGATGTTCTCCAGAGATAGTTCAAAGATAATCAATCCAGAGATTTAGTTCTGATGCTTAATTCTGGATGTTCTCCGAAGATAGTTCAGAGATAATCAATGCAGAGATTTAGTTCTGATGCTTAGTTCTGGGTATTCTCCCGAGATAGTTCAGAGATGATTAAGACGGATATTTAGTTCTGACACTTAGTTTTGGATGTTCTCCAGAGATAGATGATCAACATACTGATTTAGTTCTGATACTTAATTTTGGATATTTTCCAGAGATAGTTCAGAGATGAACAAGATACAGAGATTTAATTCTGACACTTAGTTTTGGACATTTTCTAGAGATAGTTAAGAGATAATCAAGAAACGAGGCAGATATAATCAAAGATTCATTATGACACTCCACAATACAGCTACTGGGTATAGTTCGTTACAGACTCATCCCGATATATGTTTTCAGATATAGTCTAATGTACGACTCATCCTGATACTCACATCATCCACAAAATATCACCCATCAGATATAATCAAGCCGAAGATTCATTCTAACGAGTTTTTACCTTCCAAATCTCAGCAAATAACTTATCAACTCTAACAAGCAAGCATTACCTTCAGATAAGGTCTAATGAAGGACTCGTTCTGATATTCTTCCTCAGATATGGTCTAATGTATGACTCGTTCTGGCACCTACTTTCAGATATGGTCTAATGAAATATTCGTCCTGATATTCTTCCTCATATATGGTCTAATGTACGACTCGTTCTGACATTCTTCTTTAGATATGGTCTAGTGAATGACCCGTTCTGGCATTCTCCATCAGATATGGTGTAATGTATGACTCGTTCTAATATTCTTCTTAGGATATGGTCTAATGAAAGATCGTTCTGGTATCCTTCTTCAAATACAATCTAATAAATGACACGTTAGGTTACTCACTCCTTCAAATGAAGTCTAATGTACGACTCACTCTTTCAAATGAAGTCTAATGTACGACTCATTCCAATACCTCCTTCTGATATCTTCAGACACGGTCTAGTGTAGGACCAATTTCGACATCCTCTGTTAGATGGCATCTTTAAGCCCATCCCCGATAACATTCTATCAACACCTGGATGGCATCTGTAAGCCCATCTCCGGCATAAGTTACTGCATCAGCAAGGGCAAATTTCTGGGTACTTTAGTGTTCAATCCTCTCCCACCTTCAGATTACAATAGGCAAACAAGCCAATCTACCTCTCCAGTTTTAAGAATATTGAACAGGGGAATTTGTCATACCCCAAAATTTGTCCTCCTATACATCTCCATACTCAAGAAATTCCTCAAGGGTTGATTAGACAAACCCTCTCCTAAGCAATCAACCCACAACTAGGGTTTTGCTTCTCTCAAGGTAAAATCAGGCTCTAAGGCCTCGAGTGGAATGTAGGGCATCTTTAATGATTCTAAGTATCCTCGTACCAAGTTTCAAGCCTCATAGTACAAGTTGTCTCAGTCAACAGCTGAAATGATCAATAGTCGACTAGTTTAACCTGAAAGTCAACTGTGGTCAACATACAGTCAAAAGTCAAGATTTTTTGTCAACATCCTTCACTTGAAGTTGTTAGAACAAGATTAAGAATCTATGTTCAGAATATGGTTTTGATGATAACGAACATGTATTGTGAAGTAACAATTTTATTACTAATGGTTTTATTTAGTGTGCAGATATTATGTTATAAACCTTATACTGGATTCATCAGGATAAGAGTACAACAACCACATCTGAAACATCTAGAAGATTGGCAAAGCTAAAACATCATTCATCAGATGTTCTGATTAAGAAAATATCAAGCAAAGCCAAAGATCACAAATCAGAAGAGAAGCAACAATCTAAGACAAGACTACTCAGAAGAACAAGCAATATCAAAGTCTACATACAACAGTCTCAATCAGAAAGTACATCAGTAGCTGCAAGGAAATAAAGCTACAAGAAGCTTTTCAAACATCAGAAGATCACGCAAGTATGAAGATCAGAAGTTCTAAAGTAACAAGTTCTGAAAGTTACGATACAGTGACATATAACATACAAACATCAGTAGAAGTCACACGCGAATCAGAAGATCATCTACAGCTCAGCATACAAATTGAATAAAACATAAAGAGCCTAGAATCCTAGGGAAGAATCGTTATAAACATCATCATAAGCAAAACGGTTGCAACATTAAATGGATCAACTCCCAAGGCCAAAAGAAGAAGCAAGCCACATGCAGAGGATTGGAAAGACAAGTTTAACCAAAGAAGCACGCCATCAACATGCTGAAGATAAGGTTCTACCAAGAACGACACTTGTCACAAAAGGCTCAATCTAGATGAAGCTTTCAAAGCAACATCTAAACAAAACTCAATGGCTAGATTCTAACGGTAACACTCACCAAGCTATAAATAGAACAAATCTTCGAACTTGAAGTGCATGGAGTAACCACAGCATATGGAATCCATCCACTTTACTCAGAGTGAAACATCAATATATCCAGATTAAAGAGTGAGTGAACATCCATTCCTTGAATGGATCCAGAAGTCAAAAAGGAGAAATATCAAGTAAGAATCATCCATGGAGATAAGAGGAAAGTGTGCAACCAAAGAAATATTCCACACAAAAGAAGAAGAAAGAATCTGCAGAATGCACCTGTGCATTTGTAGATGAAGAAGTTAAGCATGAACACTTGATTCAAGAAATAAGAAGTCATGCATCAGAAGTTACACAAGAGGCAATTTACACGAAGTGTATGATGAATCAAGGATGTTGATATACATACATCAGCCTATCAAGAAGGAGAGCTCAAGAACAGACTAGAAGATCTTGCTAATAAGCAGCATGCTCCATTGGTGAATTAAGCTAAATGTCAACAAGAAGAAGATACGCAAAGAAGAAAGATCAAACAAATGAAGTATCATCTGCTTTTAAAGAGCAAATTGATCTACATGCAAAAGTTGATGATGAAGACTGAATCAGAGAAACAGAAAGTAAAATCCAATATTCTGATCTCAGAAGTAGAAAGAAGAAATCTATTCACAAGAAACAATCAAACGCAGAGCTGCTGCTCCGTATATGCTTATTCAGATGAATAGAAGATGGTCTTACAAGAAGGAGTTAGTTCAAATAGAAAAACTTTAATCTCCATTCTCGATGAGAAACAACAGAAGACAAAGAAGCAATCAACGCAAAAGCAGATGCTCTAACTTGCTTAATGAAGACTTGAAGATAAAGATCGAGTTGAAGAAGAAATCAACACATGTAGCTAATGCTCATACTTCACTTATCAACAAGAAGCAAAGATCTAGTCAGAAGATACAGACAAGAAGAATTCAAAGATCATACATCCACTTTAAGTGATTAGTTGTCTTGTATCAATGGTTTGTAATGTATAATATCTGCTTATCTAGAAGCACAACATTAAGTCCAATCTAAATTGGAAAAGACTCCTTAAGCAGCCGAGTCAGGGCGGTAATACTTAAGAAGACAATGGTTGCGATCATTGTGGGAAGTTAGTCACTCGCGTGAAGCTTGTGCATGATTAGTCACAGTGGTTAGACTGTGCAGGGTTCCTGGGTCAATGGATGTTATATCTCGCAGAGATCACTGAACGGGTCATTGTCTAGATGGTAAGTCACAGCAGTTGGCTGTGCAGGTTGTTAGTCACGACGGAGGTTCGTGTAGTTGTAATCATGGTTTGATTATAGTGGATTAAGACCTCTGTTGAGAGGCAAATCACTTGAAGAAGGTGGACTGGAGGTAGCCTTAGTTAGAAGGTGAACCAGGATAAAAATAAATGTGTCTTTTACTTTTTGCACGTATCATTTTAACATAGAACTTCCAAGCTTTAATCTGCAGAACTGTACTGAACAAGTCAGAAGTTCTGATATCCTTTAGAATTTAAAATGAAGATTTTATTGGTTATGTATTCTTCATGCTTCTGCAACATCAAAGCATAATCCAATATATAAGTAAACAAGAGAAAGAAAAGACGTTAATGAAAAGAAAGGGATTTAAAATTGATAAAGAACACAATTCAATCCCCCCCTTTCTTGTGTTTTTCTCCACCTTCAGAAGTAAGATTCATCATTTGATCAAGGGGTTGATCATGATTCATCAAGGAAAGTTCAGAAATCAATAAAACTCAAAGTTTCTAAATTAGGGTTTTTGAACTAAAAGTCAACTGAACTTTGACCAACCATAACTCTCACATGGTGAATCATAAATTTTCCAACCAAAGCTCATTCTCAAGTAAATTCAATTCTCTACAACTTTTATGTTGGGCCCAAGTTCAAGAAATGCTTCATTTAAGAGATATGGGCCAAAACATTACAGATACTTCTAGAAGTTCACAAAAAGTCATTTTTTGTCAGGAGCCATATCTTCAAGATAAAATCTTAAAATGCCAAAAAGGTTCCAAAATGGCTTGTAGAGGACATCTTGGGCTTTCCAAAAAGTCCTAGAACACTCCCATACCATAAAAATTGAAGGAGTTATGCATTGATGAAGTTGGTTAATTTTTGAAGGAGTGCATGAAGCAAATATTATACAATCTTGGAATTTTTCCAAATGGGCCTATCTTTTTATGTTTGAAACTTGCTTCTAACATGGTCCACGAGCTCTAAGCCCATTCATGCATTGTTCTATTATTTATTTTATTTATTTTGGATTTTTACTCATTTAAATTAAAATTAAATCAAAATAAATAAAATAAAATGCCAATTAATTGAAAGGAGGTGCACAGAATCTAATTTCTCAATCAAAATTAATCAGAGATTGAATCTTGTAAATCAAGCAAGTGATTGAAGGTGATTGGAACCACTACGCCAAAATTGATATTTTGTATCGCCTAATTTAATAGCACTTTTAAAGAAAGTGCTATTAAAAAGGAAAAAACACATATATAATAGCACTTTATGATCAGGCGCTATTATAAAATACAGACTATGTGATTTTAATAGCACTTTGTAGAAAAACACTATTATTAAACTTTAGTAAGATAGCACTTTTCTCAAAACGCTATTAATATTATACGCAAAGATATCACTTTTGGCAAAATGCTATTAATATTATACACAAAGATAGCACTTTCGATAAAACGCTATTATCTTTATTCACTAAGACATCACTTTTGTGAAACGTTAATATTAAAATATCTTATGTTAGCATTTATATGAAAAGCGCTATTGTTTTTATAATATATAATTAATAAAATTAAAAAAACAAAACATGTTTCTATGTTAGTATCCAGATGAAATCACTATTGTTTATATATTGTTTATACAATATATAATTAATTAAATAATTAAATAATTAACAAAATAAAATAAAACCAACACTTTTATTTGGCGTATACTTTTCAGATTGGCGCACAATTTTCGTCATTCACCACCAAAAAGCCCTAATCTTCTTCATCGTAACAACTGGCCGATTCTTCTTCATCTTCGACGTCATGTTCCAATAACCCCACCATCGATTCACCACGCTCAGCCATCGATACACCACTGTGTCGTCGATTCTCCCTCGCTAGCCACCGATTCTTCATTGTCATCTATCGATTCTCCACCAGAAATATTGAACGAACCCAACAACGTACTCTTCTCCATTCGTCGACCCAGAGTTCACGTACTCTTTGCCAAGATTCATCATCAGAAAAAGAGGAAATTACCTGAGACTGTACCGAAGTTGAAGTCTTCGTCGGAATATTCGAAGGTAGGTATACAATTTCTTCTTTATTTTGAGCTTTTTTCATTTATTTATTCTGTTTAAATCAGAAGTTTAGAAACATAGGGATTTTAGACTGAGATTTCTTCGATCCATGCTTGCGGTTGCAATAGCAGCGTGTTTTGTTTGCATCGGTGTCAGCAATTTTGGTCCTCTGCTCCGATTTGTTTCTTTGTTTTCTTTTGCTTTCGAAATTTTAATTTTGATGTTATATTTGTTGTGGAATTGATGGTTATGAGTGATAAAATTTGTGTTTTGTGAAAATTTGAAACGTTTGATAGTGATATTGTTGTTGTTAGAATGAAGGTGTAATGGTTGTGTTGTATACTTACATCTTTGGATTTGTTTTGATTAAGCAAAGTCAGTTCATTGAAAAGCTCAATATATGCTTTTAATATTTTGCAGGATACTATTAGTTCTTTTAAAGCTCAAACTTGATCACCAAAAGAGTGTTGCGGACAACCTTATCTCATATACACGCGTAAGCTAAATCGTTTACTTGCTTTATTTTTTATTTGGAATGTGCACATCTCTTGTTTGTTGAAATGCCTAATTGTTTATAATCTTAAATCTACCCACTTGTTATAAGAGAAATCCAATGGTTTATGGCATATTAAGTAGATAATATGAGATTTGAGTAACCTAGACATTACTTTAGGAAAATAGAGAGAAGGTGAGATAAATTGGGAAAGAACTTACAGACTAGAATAACTCAGCCAGAACCAAACAATGTGAGTGTAGTTTATGTAAAATCTTCTTTGAAAAATCATCTGACCTTACCAATTCAAATGTGATTGGAACGCCACAGATCACTATTGATCCATTTATGAAATTAAAAAATGACGCCTTGTCGGATCAATAGTGTTGAAGTGTAACATCAACTATAGTTTAATGAAAGATTAATGAGCTAGGTTTTCTGGTACACTTCTGTTGCATGTAGATACTTTTTGTCCCAAAGGCTCACAAAGAGACGCTTTGAATTATATATAAGTGTATAAATTTTAGTAAGTTAGTAATTGTTCATTTGTCTTCAACTATAGACTTTCTATGAGTGACTGTTTATACGATCCTGTGATAGGGTGTTTGCTGAGTGGATACTTGGTTGGTATCATATTTGTGTTTTTTGTAGTTTATGATTGAAGTTATATTGGCTTTTGTTGCAGTTATGATGGTTTAGTATCAAATAATCTAATTAATATCAACCCATGCTAATGAAGGAAGAGGTCCCTGCTGTAGTATTCAAATTGTTGCGTGGCTGTGCGGTACCACTTACAAAGGTATGTGTTATATTGAGTGGGTACTTTGATGGTGTCATATTTGTATTTATACAGTTTATGGCTTTAGTTATGATGGTTTAATATCTAATTGTCCAATTATTATTAACCAGTTCTAATGAAGGGAGAGCTTTCTACGGTAGTATTAGGAGGTAGCCGGTGTACCTCCTGATCCTTCTTTACTCACATGCCAAAGGTTTGCATTTTTTGCTTTCTCTCTATGTTAATTTAGATATTCTCGTGTCTTTTGGCAGGTGTTTTATACATAAAATCTAACTTGACTGGTTAAATAGTTTGAATAAGAACCATAGACTGTGGTTATGTCCGGGTTTCTAAGATTAAGGTGTTTATATCGTTAGCGTGTCGGTGTCGACATTGGACTTGCCTTTAACTTTTAAATGTTGGAGGGATACATACTTGGTTGGCCTACTTATCATTTATTTTGATTCCGTTAGTAGTGTGTCGGTGTAAGACGCTTATATGCCTTTAATTTTGAAATGTTTATGCTACATACTTGTTTTCTTATTTATCATAAGTTTTGAAGTCTTTGAGTTAGCATTCCTGTTTGCCTACTTATCGAAAAAAGAATTGATTCAGTTGATGTGAATATTGAAGCATTTATTTTTGAATTACTTGTTAATAGTACAATAATTTGATAGAGTCAAAGCAAGTATGTGAGACAATGATTATCTATATGATAGGATACATGGGGGTTGTATCTAATTGAGAGTAAAATTGAACTTTATTATGAATCTTATCTAATATAAAATTAAAATGTTGATGAGTGAAGATAATATAAGCATTTTGACCTTATGTACTACTCATGCAAGGATTATTGCGTACCAAGATATAATTAGAAATAGAATCATTAGAGAGAAAGTTGGCATACATATTTAGTTGTAGAAAAGATGATTAGTGTTGTTTTAGGTGGTTTTTGCACGCAGCACTAAAACCACATAGCACATAGTCAAATGGATACCAAGAAAAGTTATAGTTACAACCATTAACAAATATTTTGATTAAAATATTTATCAATAGACTTGATTTATGATAACATAATTTTGATATGATGTAGCCAATTATACTTGGTTGGAGAAATTTAGATTGTTCTTGACTTGATTTTTCAGTAGAGCTTACTAGATCTTTATGGGTCATGTATTTTGTAGTAATTCATTATAAGATTTGATTCATGATTCGGAATATACATATTTTGATATATGATTTAAATTTCGATTAGATAATCATGATCAGTTCCTATAGTTTTAAATATTTAGACTTTAAATTGTAACAGTTCCAATAGTTCCTTAATACATATATAATTTATAAACTTTTCTTCACTGTGGACTTTTAATATTTAGGCTTCATTTGACGAAAATATCATGAGCTGATTTGAATTTGTATTAAGACTATCATATATTTGAGTATGAAGAGATATACAGTTCAGTTAGAGAAGGGAAATGAAATCTAGAGAAAGCACTTTTGGAGAAGCATTAGTAGACTTGTCACTAAATAGTTTATTAGAAGCATTGACATGGCCTCACCTGCCGTAACGGTTACATCATGTTATCCGTCTTCTGTAATGTTGCGCTTAAAAAATATATTCTATAACTCTCGAAGTACTCCACTTGTACACCGGATTTTCTATGTCGCGTCAACTTATGTTATAATATTTGTAAAACAAGTAGATTTGGTTTAAAATGTTATTTGGTATTGATGGATTATAATATATATGCAATGAGTAAATTAAAGTGTTATTAGGTATTTAAATGAATGTATATTTTTGATATTTGCACACCAAAGAATAATTTTGTGTAAAAAAAACAGATTTATACTACAATAGCGTTTTTTAGAGAGTGTTGTTAATGAAACATCATATAATAGCACTTTTAAGAAAGAGCGCTATCAAACATGTGTCATATATTAGCGCTTTCTTTGGAAGTGCTATCAAACATGTGTCATATATTAGCGCTTTGTTTGAAAGTGCTATCAAACATGTGCTCTATAATAGCGCTTAATTTGAAAGTGCTATCAAAATCAAATCAAAAAATGCGCAAAATGTTCACTTCGGTAGCGCTTAAGCAAAAACGCTATTAAAAACTCGTACTTCAATAGCACTTTAAAAGTGCTATTAAACAAAAAATATTTACAATAGCGGCGCGGTTAATAGCGCTTTTAAGCGCTATCAAAAACAAAACAAAAACGCTATTTAATAACTTATTTGGCGTAATGATTGAGCAAAATTAGAAAGTTTTCATACAAGTTTCAAATCAAATCCCAATCATTCCAATAACCATGATTCTGATCCAAATTGTTGACCTAATTATTTCTACTATAAGTACATGACCTATTGCAATGCATTGGACGGAAGGGAGCTGGCTCAAGAACCCTAATTGAATTTTAAAAAATGTGGGATACTTGAAACTTACAGTCAAGGTTTTTTTTTTATTCAAGCCACTCCAAGTGTTCAGAAAGAGTCCTCGGTCCTTTCTGAAGCTAGTTGCATCTTCACCATTAATCATAGCCTTCAGAATCACAAGAATACAGTCAGGTTTGAGCCTCTAAACCTTACAAACAATTTCATTCGTTCTTGCATTATAAATAAGTATTGAATACATGATCATGTTCGTAATGATGTTTGCAATGTTCCTGGACCGTTTAATTTGATTTTAGTTGCAGGTACAGGGATATGCCATTGTTAGGGTTCATAAGCTCTGAATTTGGGGTTGTTAGTTAGAGACCAAATTAACCCAAATTGATTGCGTTTTCGTGTTCAGGGGGTATTTTCATTTGTACTAAGCTGATATTTGTGATTTATTTGGTTTATGTGATGAATTCGAAGCTTGCAGGGATTAGCTATGGAGGAAAACCATGGCTAAATCATGGGTAAATCGTGGGTAAAAATCCAGCCCAGCGAGTAAGACGAATAGTGTTGGGCGCGTAAATTACTTTTTAAATTTTTGAATATTCAAATTTTTTATTATTTTGATTGGTGTTGGTTTGTATGACACCAACTGCAGCTTGGCCAGATGGTAAGGGGGCGTTTTGTGAATAAGGTCAGGCCTGGGTTCGAACCCTACCCTTGAAAAGTTTTTTTACCAATTGCATGTTTGTTTCGTTTTAAGATCCAGCGTAGAAGGCCAATGCGTGTGCACGGTGCACCGATTCCTCTCAGCCACCAGATCCCCATGGCATTTGATCTAGCGCTTCTGAAGACGCTGCCCCATCATACACCTCCAAGGTTGCACCCCACTGAATCCCAGCGCTATTTGTTTATTTTATTTCTTATTTTCAATTTCTCTTTTTAGTTTTACTTATTTAACCATAAACCCTAAATTTTTATTATTAACCTAAAATTAACCATTTTAATTAATTAGTTAGAAGTAGGTTTTGTCAATTAATTTAATTTAATCATAGGATTTAATTAATTAATTTAGGATAAATAATTTAGGTTTAATCTTAATTTAATGTTAATTCCTATTAGTTAAATAATTAGGATTTAGGATAATTAGGATTTAATTTAATTAGGATTAGGTTTTTTTTAGAATAGTTTTTTACTTAATTTAATTAGGTCTAGTCTTAACCCAAAAACCATAGAAAACCCTAAAAACGTATGTTAGGTAGGTGTTGCCCATTAACCTTGGTCTAGGTTTTTTTTAACCCATTAGGTTTTTTAACTGACTTAATTAATTAGGTTTTTAACCAGTAATTAATTAGATAATTTAGGTTTACAATCTTAGGTTTTTCTTACCTTAACCTTTTTTTTTTATTTTCCTTTCTCATCTCAATTTCTCGATCTCCTGGTTTTATTTTATCATATTTTTGTATCTGCTCCGGATTTGTAATAATAAGTAGTTAATTTTATTTCCCGCAAAATTTCTATTATGTAACTGCCCCAAAGCCTTGTAATAGTCGTAGGTTTTAATTTTCGCGCTTGTTTCTTCTATTATTATGTAACTGCCCCAAAGCCTTGTAACAGCGTAGGACTTTACTTTTCTGCTTTTACTTTCCGCCCCTATAAACTGCTATAAACTGTTTAGATGTATGTTAATAGGATTGTATGGAAAGACTAAAATCAATCTAGAATAACCCTAATTTTCAGGATTAAATAAATCAACCACTTTGTTCACACACACACACCTTTAGGGTAACCCTCTCTTCTGTTGCCTTTGGAATAATAGTCAAGTCCCTCGAGCGTAGGGATACCTTAGCAAATGCTGACTCCGATTTAAATCATCATAAAGATCATAGTCTCTACGAGTTCCCTACGATATAAATGATCTTGTCCCTCGATTAAATGATGATAGTCCCTTTGAGTTCTAAGATATCCTTGTTGCCTTTATGACTATTCACATCCAATGCATAGGACTTCCTACCCTTTTTATGGTATAGATAGCCCCTATGACTATTCGATGACCCTTCGATGTCCCGAATACATCCAATGAAAGGACTTCCCACTAACTAATGGTGTGGATAGTCTCTTTGAAGGATAGAAAAACACTTAGAAAGGGGGGGTTTGAATAAGTGTAGCTTTAAAAACTTGACAGATAAAAATAAATTGCACAGTTATTTTTATCCTGGTTCGTTGTTAACTAAACTACTCCAGTCCACCCCCGCAGAGATGATTTACCTCAACTGAGGATTTAATCCACTAATCGCACGGATTACAATGGTTTTCCACTTAGTCAGCAACTAAGTCTTCCAGAGTCTTCTGATCACACACTGATCACTCCAGGAACAACTGCTTAGATACCCTCTAAGACTTTTCTAGAGTATACTGATCCACACGATCACTCTAGTTACAACCTGCTTAGATAACCTCTAAGACTTCCTAGAGTATTCTGATCCACACGATCACTCTAGTTCCTTACAACTTAATGTAATCAATTCTAAGAGTATTACAAATGCTTCTTGAAAGCGATAATCACAAACTGTGATATTTCTCTTAACGTTTAAGCTTAATCTCACTAATATATTACAACAGCAATGTAGTGAGCTTTGATGAAGATGAAGATTCTGAGCTTTGAGTTTGAACAGAGTTTCAGCAAGTTAATAGGCGTTGTTTTGTTCAGGATCGTTAACCTTGCTTCTCATCAGAACTTCATATTTATAGGCGTTGGAGAAGATGACCGTTGAGTGCATTTAATGCTTTGCGTGTTCCGTACAGCATCGCATTTAATGTTATACGCTTTTGTCAACTACCTCGAGCCTTGTTCACGCTGTGTCTACTGACGTAGCCTTTAATAGCTTTTAACGTTCCTTTTGTCAGTCAGCGTAGCTTGCCACTTGTACTTCCTTCTGATCTGATGTTTGTGAATACAACGTTTGATTATCATCAGAGTCAAACAGCTTGGTGCAAAGCATCTTCTGATCTTCTGACCTTGAAGTGCTTCTGAGCGTGATACCATCAGAACTTCAGTGCTTCTGTTCTCTTGTTCTTCTGATGCTTCAATAGACCCATGTTCTGATTCTGCTTCGACCATCTTCTGATGTCTTGCCAGACCATATTCTGATGTTGCATGCTGAACCCTTTGAGACAAAGCTTCTGAGCGCTGAATTATGTGTACTCTTTATATATTTCCTGAAAGGGAAATTGCATTGGATTAGAGTACCATATAATCTTAAGCAAAATTCATATTATTGTTATCATCAAAACTAAGATAATTGATCAGAACAAATCTTGTTCTAACAATCTCCCCCTTTTTGATGATGACAAAAACATATATAAATGATATGAATTTGCGATCAGAAAGAACAGACGGCAAAAGACAAATTACACAGCTATAGCATAAGCATATGAATATGTCTCCCCCTGAGATTAACAATCTCCCCCTGAGATAAATAATCTCCCCCTGAAATAAATACTCGAAGAACTTTAACAAAAGACTTCCCTGATTATTTCGGTAGAGACGATCATATAAGCTTTTGTCTTCAGAGAATTCATAGCTTCTGACTTCTGCTTCCATAGGACAGCTTCAGAACTAGAATTTCTTTAGATCCCTAGAACACTCACAGCTTCTGATTCCTGCTTCCATCTAGGACAGCTTCAGAACTTGAATTTCTTTGATCTTCTGAACATTCACAGCTTCTGATTTCTGCTTCCATTCAGGACAGCTTCAGAACTTGAATTTCTTTGATCTTCAGAACATTCACAGCTTCTGATTTCTGCTTCCATCTAGGACAGCTTCAGAACTTGAGTTTTCTGGATCTTTAGAACATTCACAGCTTTGAATTTCTGCTTCCCTCGGATAGCTTCAGAGCTTTGAATTTCTACCAACATCACTTCATGCTAGATTTGTATCAGAACATTGTTGAATGTACCAGAGCATCATCAGAGCATCTCTACATCCTGAAATGTTACAGAACAAAAACTAAACGACAAAAGTCAGCATGAACGAGTCAGAACATAAAATGTATATTCGAACACATTATATGTATCAGAGCCATATAGGCTAAAATAATGTATCAGAGCAAATAGAATTTTGTCAGAACAAATAGACAAATATGGATCAAATTCTATTATCAGCGCTTCTGATTTATTCTTCTTTCTTGCTTCTGATCTCTGAAGCTTGACAGCACTCGGCTTGCTTCAGTTTCCATGGTTTTGCTTCTTGTGTTTGCTTTGAAGATTCTCTTCACTTCTTTATGCCTGCAAAACACTTAAACCATATAGAACTTGCAGTTCTTGTTAGAAAATGTGTGGGAGTTTTACCCAGCAACTGATAGATTAATCAAATCATTTATCATTTATCTTCTCCCCCTTTTTGTCATAACATCAAAAAGAATATTTCAAAAGATTCAGATGAATAAAACGACAAATAAAATTACTGGAATGTAAAAGCAAAGAAACTTTTCATTAAAAATCAAAAGATTACAAGAAAGGAATGCAGGAAAACAGATGCAACAAGGAGAGGAAACTACAAAGACCAAAAGACTAAGATCCTAGCCTACGCAAAATCCGCGCCAGAACATCATGAATCCCGTCAGTGCTTGTAGCTTGCCTTGTCATGAAGGAGCGAGCAAACGAGAAGCCAGCATAGCTTGATTCTGATGAAGAGTTTCCAAGGTCTCCATCAGAGCTGAGGTTTCACCAGAAGAGGAGGCACCAGAATTTCTGCCAAAAGTGACAGCAATCTCAGCAGGGTGATCTTCTGGAAGATCTTCAGCTTGTGCATCTTCCATTTCCTCATCTGAGTCTGACTCAGAAGTCGCCTTAGCATATTCTGGTTCAGGCAGCTCAGAAGTTCCAGCTTCCAACGCTTGAAGAATAGCTGCTAGGTTTGTTGGAGGAGTAGGACCAGCAACTTCAGCAGGATAAACCACTACTGGAAAGACCATGTGAGGTGCTTTTTCAGAAGGGTTCATTCTGAACCAGTTGAACAGCCACTGAAAATCTCCAGTCAGCACAGGAAACCATGGTCTCCACACCACGATATCTCTGCAGAGATTTTCTTCTTCCAACTCATTTGCTGGAATCTTTCCTTCAAGAACACTTCTGTTCCTGATGAGATGGTGATGGCTGCTTTCACCAACTTCCAACCGAAGACCACGAACACCAGGAGCTTCAGACATAATCCTTCTCTGAGTGTCTGTAGCCTTAGCCAGAAAATCCTGACGAAAGGTATTCCAAAGGTTGTTTGTAGCATACTCATCCAGATGGTTAAGGTGAGCAGCACCTAGAATCTACAACCAGCCATTTACATCAGAATGTAAAAGCTCCAGATATGATTGAGTGGTAGGGGTTGGAGGGTTGACAGTGAACCTGGAGTCGGGAAGAACAACGCTATAGGGATTAGGTGTTCTGGTGGGAAAAGGGTGTGAGAGAGATGAAGAAATATCTGATGGACGGGTTGAAGGAGAGGAGATATCAGATGGTGAAGAAGGTGGTTCCCAGAGAATGAATGAGGAGGAAGAGGTGGTGGAGGTCTTTGAAGAGGGAGGTGATTGAGGGGAACCGTCAAGGGGTTGATACACTTTGAGAGGGTCATAGGAGATCCTTACTCTTTTTGGTTTGGTTTCTGGTTCAGCAGATGCCTTTCTCTTTTGTTTCCGATCATTATCTTGATTCCCAGAGCTTGACGATGGATTCATGATGAATTTGCAGATATTGGAAACTGCTAGGGTTTATGATATGAATGCAAAGAGAGAGAACGAAAAAGAAACTGAATGCAAAGTGAGAGAAATATGAGAGGGAAAAGAAACGTTTGAAGAATATAAAAAGAAAACTGAAAGAGAGTAAATGATGAAAAGCATTTAATGTTACGTGACATGAGGAGAGATAATAATGACAAAAGACGTGATTTGCACAGTTACCTAAGTAGACGTCCCCTCAACTGCACGCACGCTTGTCCAGGAATAGTGAACACGTGTTTACCATCTGGATAGCCAGTTACAGCTGTTTTGCTTTTATAGAGATTCTGAATCAACTTAGACAATGAAACGTTAGTAATAACTGAATCACAATTTCTAATTGATTTCTATCAGATCTAAAAAAAATCATTTCAGAAGATACTCATACATAAGAACTTCTCATCTTCTCATTTTGAGCTTGTTTCTGAAGACCCATTTTGTACCAATTATATTGAATCCATCTGGTCTAGGAACAAGATCCCAAACATCATTCCTTGTAAACTGATTCAGTTCTTCTTGCATAGCAATTATCCAGTCTGGATCTTCTAAAGCATTATCAACAGAAGTTGGCTCGATCAGAGATACAAGACCTAATTGACAGTCTGCATTGTTCTTAAGGAATGCTCTTGTTCTGATTGGATCATCCTTCTTTCCAAGAATGACATCTTCTGAATGACCAGAGATGAGTCTGGATGATCTTCTGACAGATGGTTCTTCAGAAATGCTTAGATTCTCCAGAGAGGCTGATACTTGATCTTCAGATTCTTTGCTTCTGAGAAGCTCTGCTTCTGATGCGTTGCTTCTTGGCTCAACAACTTCTGATATATCAATATCACAATCTGCAAAATTATCAAACTGCTTTGGTTTTTCAGAACCAAGCTTATCATCAAACCTGATATTGATTGATTCTTCTACAATCAATGTTTCAGTATTGTATACTCTGTAGCCTTTTGAGCGTTCAGAATATCCAAGAAGGAAACATTTTTGTGCTTTGGAATCAAACTTACCAAGATGATCTTTAGTGTTCAGAATAAAGCATACACATCCAAAAGGATGGAAATATGAAATGTTGGGCTTTCTATTCTTCCACAGTTCATAAGGAGTCTTATTTAGAATAGGTCTGATAGAGATTCTATTCTGAATATAGCATGCAGTGTTTATTGCTTCTGCCCAGAAATGCTTAGCCATATTGGTTTCATTGATCATGGTTCTGGCCATTTCTTGCAGAGTCCTATTCTTTCGTTCTACAACCCCATTTTGCTGTGGAGTTCTAGGACAAGAGAAATCATGGGCAATACCATTTTCTTTGAAGAATTCTTCAAAGGATCTGTTCTCAAATTCACCACCATGATCACTTCTAACCTTTATGATTTTACACTCTTTTTCAGATTGAATCTGAATGCAGAAATCAAAGAACACTGAATGAGTTTCATCCTTGTGTTTCAAGAATTTTACCCATGTCCAGCGGCTATAATCATCTACGATGACTAATCCATATTTCTTCCCTCTGACAGATGCTGTTTTGACTGGGCCAAACAGATCAATGTGCAAGAGTTCTAATGGTCTTGAGGTAGAAACAACATTCTTGGACTTGAATGCAGGTTTGGAGAACTTGCCCTTCTGACATGCTTCACAAAGAGCATCCGATTTGAATTTCAGATTAGGGAGTCCTCTGACCAGATTCAGTTTGTTAATCTGAGAAATCTTTCTCAGACTAGCATGACCTAATCTTCTGTACCAGACCCACTGCTCTTCAGAAACAGACATAAGACAAGTCACCTTCTGACTCATAAGATCTTGCAGATCTGTCTTATAAATGTTGTTCTTCCTCTTGCCTGTAAATAGGATTGAGCCATCCTTCTGATTTACAGCCTTGCAAGACTCTTGATTAAAGATTATATCATAACCATTGTCACTCAATTGACTGATAGATAAGAGGTTATGTGTTAATCCTTCTACAAGAAGTACATTAGAAATGGAAGGAGAGTTACCAGACTTTATAGTTCCAGAGCCAATTATCTTGCCCTTCTGATTTCCTCCAAACTTGACTTCCCCTCCAGACTTAAGCACCAGGTCTTGGAACATAGACCTTCTTCCTGTCATGTGTCGTGAGCATCCAGAGTCCAGGTACCATGACATGTTGTGCTTTGTCCTTTTTGCAGTCAAGGATATCTGCAATAGGAATAATCTTATCCTTAGGTACCCACATTTTCTTGGGTCCTTTCTTGTTAGATTTTCTCAAGTTCTGATTGAACTTGGGTTTAACATTGTAAGCAATAGGAGGAACAGCATGATAATTTTTAATGTGAGTTTCATGATATTTCCTAGGTTGTGTCACATGCTTTTTGGTGTGTGTTATGTGAAAACTTTGAGCATGTGAAGTGTGCCTAATATCATGGGAGTGGCCATACTTGAACTGATCATACAATGGCTTGTATGTGAGTTTCATTTCATCAACAGGTTCAAGTTTGTATGGGGTTTCACCCTCAAAACCAATGCCGACTCTTTTGTTTCCAGACACAGCATATATCATAGAAGCTAGCTGACTTCTGCCAATACTTCTAGATAAGAACTTCCTGAAACTTAAATCATATTCCTTCAGAATATGGTTTAGACTAGGAGTGGATTTTTCTGAATCAGAAGGAGATCCAACATTATTGGATAATTTTAAAAGTTTTTCTTTTAATTCAGAATTTTCCAACTCAAGCTTCTTTGTTTCAAATTCAAATAGCTTTTTCAGCTTTTTGTATTTGAGACTAATCTGAGACTTGAGTTCCAGAAGTTCAGTTAGACCGGAAACTAACTCATCTCTAGTAAGTTCAGAAAATACCTCTTCAGAATCTGATTCTGATGTAGATTCTGATCCGTCATCTTCTGTCGCCATCAGCGCACAGTTGGCCTGCTCATCTTCAGAGTCTGAATCATCTTCTGACTCATCCCAGGTTGCCATAAGACCTTTCTTCTTATGAAACTTCTTCTTGGGATTTTCCTTCTGAAGATTTGGACATTCATTCTTGAAGTGTCCAGGCTCATTGCATTCATAGCACATGACCTTCTTCTTGTCAAATCTTCTGTCATCAGAAGATTCTCCACGTTCAAATTTCTTTGAACTTCTGAAGCCTCTGAACTTCCTTTGCTTGGTGTTCCAGAGTTGATTTAGCCTTCTGGAGATCAAAGACAGTTCATCTTCTTCTTCAGATTCTGATTCTTCAGGATCTTCTTCTCTAGCCTGAAAAGCGTTAGTGCATTTCTTGATATTGGATTTTAATGCAATAGACTTACCTTTCTTTTGAGGCTCATTTGCGTCCAGCTCTATTTCATGACTTCTCAAGGCACTGATAAGCTCTTCCAGAGAAACTTCATTCAGATTCTTTGCAATCTTGAATGCAGTCACCATAGGACCCCATCTTCTGGGTAAGCTTCTGATGATCTTCTTTACGTGATCAGCCTTGGTGTATCCCTTGTCAAGAACTCTCAATCCAGCAGTAAGAGTTTGAAATCTTGAAAACATCTTTTCAATGTCTTCATCATCCTCCATCTTGAAGGCTTCATACTTCTGGATTAAAGCTAGAGCTTTAGTCTCCTTGACTTGAGCATTTCCTTCATGAGTCATTTTCAAGGACTCATATATGTCATAGGCCGTTTCCCTGTTAGATATCTTCTCATACTCAGCATGAGAGATAGCATTCAGCAAAACAGTTCTGCATTTATGATGATTCCTGAAAAGCTTTTTCTGATCATCATTCATTTCTTGCCTTGTCAGCTTTACGCCTCTGGCATTTACTGGATGTTTGTAACCATCCATCAGAAGATCCCATAGATCACCATCTAGACCAAGAAAGTAACTTTCCAGTTTATCTTTCCAGTATTCAAAGTTTTCACCATCAAATACCGGCGGTCTAGTATAGCCATTGTTACCGTTGTATTGCTCAGCAGAGCCAGATGTAGATGCAGGTGTAGACTTTTCACTTTCATCAACCATCTTTTACTGAAGCGTTTTTCTCTTCCTGAATCTTTTCTAAACACGGTTAAGTGCTTGCACCTTAGAACCGGCGCTCTGATACCAATTGAAGGATAGAAAAACACTTAGAAAGGGGGGGTTTGAATAAGTGTAGCTTTAAAAACTTGACAGATAAAAATAAATTGCACAGTTATTTTTATCCTGGTTCGTTGTTAACTAAACTACTCCAGTCCACCCCCGCAGAGATGATTTACCTCAACTGAGGATTTAATCCACTAATCGCACGGATTACAATGGTTTTCCACTTAGTCAGCAACTAAGTCTTCCAGAGTCTTCTGATCACACACTGATCACTCCAGGAACAACTGCTTAGATACCCTCTAAGACTTTTCTAGAGTATACTGATCCACACGATCACTCTAGTTACAACCTGCTTAGATAACCTCTAAGACTTCCTAGAGTATTCTGATCCACACGATCACTCTAGTTCCTTACAACTTAATGTAATCAATTCTAAGAGTATTACAAATGCTTCTTGAAAGCGATAATCACAAACTGTGATATTTCTCTTAACGTTTAAGCTTAATCTCACTAATATATTACAACAGCAATGTAGTGAGCTTTGATGAAGATGAAGATTCTGAGCTTTGAGTTTGAACAGAGTTTCAGCAAGTTAATAGGCGTTGTTTTGTTCAGGATCGTTAACCTTGCTTCTCATCAGAACTTCATATTTATAGGCGTTGGAGAAGATGACCGTTGAGTGCATTTAATGCTTTGCGTGTTCCGTACAGCATCGCATTTAATGTTATACGCTTTTGTCAACTACCTCGAGCCTTGTTCACGCTGTGTCTACTGACGTAGCCTTTAATAGCTTTTAACGTTCCTTTTGTCAGTCAGCGTAGCTTGCCACTTGTACTTCCTTCTGATCTGATGTTTGTGAATACAACGTTTGATTATCATCAGAGTCAAACAGCTTGGTGCAAAGCATCTTCTGATCTTCTGACCTTGAAGTGCTTCTGAGCGTGATACCATCAGAACTTCAGTGCTTCTGTTCTCTTGTTCTTCTGATGCTTCAATAGACCCATGTTCTGATTCTGCTTCGACCATCTTCTGATGTCTTGCCAGACCATATTCTGATGTTGCATGCTGAACCCTTTGAGACAAAGCTTCTGAGCGCTGAATTATGTGTACTCTTTATATATTTCCTGAAAGGGAAATTGCATTGGATTAGAGTACCATATAATCTTAAGCAAAATTCATATTATTGTTATCATCAAAACTAAGATAATTGATCAGAACAAATCTTGTTCTAACAATCTCCCCCTTTTTGATGATGACAAAAACATATATAAATGATATGAATTTGCGATCAGAAAGAACAGACGGCAAAAGACAAATTACACAGCTATAGCATAAGCATATGAATATGTCTCCCCCTGAGATTAACAATCTCCCCCTGAGATAAATAATCTCCCCCTGAAATAAATACTCGAAGAACTTTAACAAAAGACTTCCCTGATTATTTCGGTAGAGACGATCATATAAGCTTTTGTCTTCAGAGAATTCATAGCTTCTGACTTCTGCTTCCATAGGACAGCTTCAGAACTAGAATTTCTTTAGATCCCTAGAACACTCACAGCTTCTGATTCCTGCTTCCATCTAGGACAGCTTCAGAACTTGAATTTCTTTGATCTTCTGAACATTCACAGCTTCTGATTTCTGCTTCCATTCAGGACAGCTTCAGAACTTGAATTTCTTTGATCTTCAGAACATTCACAGCTTCTGATTTCTGCTTCCATCTAGGACAGCTTCAGAACTTGAGTTTTCTGGATCTTTAGAACATTCACAGCTTTGAATTTCTGCTTCCCTCGGATAGCTTCAGAGCTTTGAATTTCTACCAACATCACTTCATGCTAGATTTGTATCAGAACATTGTTGAATGTACCAGAGCATCATCAGAGCATCTCTACATCCTGAAATGTTACAGAACAAAAACTAAACGACAAAAGTCAGCATGAACGAGTCAGAACATAAAATGTATATTCGAACACATTATATGTATCAGAGCCATATAGGCTAAAATAATGTATCAGAGCAAATAGAATTTTGTCAGAACAAATAGACAAATATGGATCAAATTCTATTATCAGCGCTTCTGATTTATTCTTCTTTCTTGCTTCTGATCTCTGAAGCTTGACAGCACTCGGCTTGCTTCAGTTTCCATGGTTTTGCTTCTTGTGTTTGCTTTGAAGATTCTCTTCACTTCTTTATGCCTGCAAAACACTTAAACCATATAGAACTTGCAGTTCTTGTTAGAAAATGTGTGGGAGTTTTACCCAGCAACTGATAGATTAATCAAATCATTTATCATTTATCTTCTCCCCCTTTTTGTCATAACATCAAAAAGAATATTTCAAAAGATTCAGATGAATAAAACGACAAATAAAATTACTGGAATGTAAAAGCAAAGAAACTTTTCATTAAAAATCAAAAGATTACAAGAAAGGAATGCAGGAAAACAGATGCAACAAGGAGAGGAAACTACAAAGACCAAAAGACTAAGATCCTAGCCTACGCAAAATCCGCGCCAGAACATCATGAATCCCGTCAGTGCTTGTAGCTTGCCTTGTCATGAAGGAGCGAGCAAACGAGAAGCCAGCATAGCTTGATTCTGATGAAGAGTTTCCAAGGTCTCCATCAGAGCTGAGGTTTCACCAGAAGAGGAGGCACCAGAATTTCTGCCAAAAGTGACAGCAATCTCAGCAGGGTGATCTTCTGGAAGATCTTCAGCTTGTGCATCTTCCATTTCCTCATCTGAGTCTGACTCAGAAGTCGCCTTAGCATATTCTGGTTCAGGCAGCTCAGAAGTTCCAGCTTCCAACGCTTGAAGAATAGCTGCTAGGTTTGTTGGAGGAGTAGGACCAGCAACTTCAGCAGGATAAACCACTACTGGAAAGACCATGTGAGGTGCTTTTTCAGAAGGGTTCATTCTGAACCAGTTGAACAGCCACTGAAAATCTCCAGTCAGCACAGGAAACCATGGTCTCCACACCACGATATCTCTGCAGAGATTTTCTTCTTCCAACTCATTTGCTGGAATCTTTCCTTCAAGAACACTTCTGTTCCTGATGAGATGGTGATGGCTGCTTTCACCAACTTCCAACCAAAGACCACGAACACCAGGAGCTTCAGACATAATCCTTCTCTGAGTGTCTGTAGCCTTAGCCAGAAAATCCTGACGAAAGGTATTCCAAAGGTTGTTTGTAGCATACTCATCCAGATGGTTAAGGTGAGCAGCACCTAGAATCTACAACCAGCCATTTACATCAGAATGTAAAAGCTCCAGATATGATTGAGTGGTAGGGGTTGGAGGGTTGACAGTGAACCTGGAGTCGGGAAGAACAACGCTATAGGGATTAGGTGTTCTGGTGGGAAAAGGGTGTGAGAGAGATGAAGAAATATCTGATGGACGGGTTGAAGGAGAGGAGATATCAGATGGTGAAGAAGGTGGTTCCCAGAGAATGAATGAGGAGGAAGAGGTGGTGGAGGTCTTTGAAGAGGGAGGTGATTGAGGGGAACCGTCAAGGGGTTGATACACTTTGAGAGGGTCATAGGAGATCCTTACTCTTTTTGGTTTGGTTTCTGGTTCAGCAGATGCCTTTCTCTTTTGTTTCCGATCATTATCTTGATTCCCAGAGCTTGACGATGGATTCATGATGAATTTGCAGATATTGGAAACTGCTAGGGTTTATGATATGAATGCAAAGAGAGAGAACGAAAAAGAAACTGAATGCAAAGTGAGAGAAATATGAGAGGGAAAAGAAACGTTTGAAGAATATAAAAAGAAAACTGAAAGAGAGTAAATGATGAAAAGCATTTAATGTTACGTGACATGAGGAGAGATAATAATGACAAAAGACGTGATTTGCACAGTTACCTAAGTAGACGTCCCCTCAACTGCACGCACGCTTGTCCAGGAATAGTGAACACGTGTTTACCATCTGGATAGCCAGTTACAGCTGTTTTGCTTTTATAGAGATTCTGAATCAACTTAGACAATGAAACGTTAGTAATAACTGAATCACAATTTCTAATTGATTTCTATCAGATCTAAAAAAAATCATTTCAGAAGATACTCATACATAAGAACTTCTCATCTTCTCATTTTGAGCTTGTTTCTGAAGACCCATTTTGTACCAATTATATTGAATCCATCTGGTCTAGGAACAAGATCCCAAACATCATTCCTTGTAAACTGATTCAGTTCTTCTTGCATAGCAATTATCCAGTCTGGATCTTCTAAAGCATTATCAACAGAAGTTGGCTCGATCAGAGATACAAGACCTAATTGACAGTCTGCATTGTTCTTAAGGAATGCTCTTGTTCTGATTGGATCATCCTTCTTTCCAAGAATGACATCTTCTGAATGACCAGAGATGAGTCTGGATGATCTTCTGACAGATGGTTCTTCAGAAATGCTTAGATTCTCCAGAGAGGCTGATACTTGATCTTCAGATTCTTTGCTTCTGAGAAGCTCTGCTTCTGATGCGTTGCTTCTTGGCTCAACAACTTCTGATATATCAATATCACAATCTGCAAAATTATCAAACTGCTTTGGTTTTTCAGAACCAAGCTTATCATCAAACCTGATATTGATTGATTCTTCTACAATCAATGTTTCAGTATTGTATACTCTGTAGCCTTTTGAGCGTTCAGAATATCCAAGAAGGAAACATTTTTGTGCTTTGGAATCAAACTTACCAAGATGATCTTTAGTGTTCAGAATAAAGCATACACATCCAAAAGGATGGAAATATGAAATGTTGGGCTTTCTATTCTTCCACAGTTCATAAGGAGTCTTATTTAGAATAGGTCTGATAGAGATTCTATTCTGAATATAGCATGCAGTGTTTATTGCTTCTGCCCAGAAATGCTTAGCCATATTGGTTTCATTGATCATGGTTCTGGCCATTTCTTGCAGAGTCCTATTCTTTCGTTCTACAACCCCATTTTGCTGTGGAGTTCTAGGACAAGAGAAATCATGGGCAATACCATTTTCTTTGAAGAATTCTTCAAAGGATCTGTTCTCAAATTCACCACCATGATCACTTCTAACCTTTATGATTTTACACTCTTTTTCAGATTGAATCTGAATGCAGAAATCAAAGAACACTGAATGAGTTTCATCCTTGTGTTTCAAGAATTTTACCCATGTCCAGCGGCTATAATCATCTACGATGACTAATCCATATTTCTTCCCTCTGACAGATGCTGTTTTGACTGGGCCAAACAGATCAATGTGCAAGAGTTCTAATGGTCTTGAGGTAGAAACAACATTCTTGGACTTGAATGCAGGTTTGGAGAACTTGCCCTTCTGACATGCTTCACAAAGAGCATCCGATTTGAATTTCAGATTAGGGAGTCCTCTGACCAGATTCAGTTTGTTAATCTGAGAAATCTTTCTCAGACTAGCATGACCTAATCTTCTGTACCAGACCCACTGCTCTTCAGAAACAGACATAAGACAAGTCACCTTCTGACTCATAAGATCTTGCAGATCTGTCTTATAAATGTTGTTCTTCCTCTTGCCTGTAAATAGGATTGAGCCATCCTTCTGATTTACAGCCTTGCAAGACTCTTGATTAAAGATTATATCATAACCATTGTCACTCAATTGACTGATAGATAAGAGGTTATGTGTTAATCCTTCTACAAGAAGTACATTAGAAATGGAAGGAGAGTTACCAGACTTTATAGTTCCAGAGCCAATTATCTTGCCCTTCTGATTTCCTCCAAACTTGACTTCCCCTCCAGACTTAAGCACCAGGTCTTGGAACATAGACCTTCTTCCTGTCATGTGTCGTGAGCATCCAGAGTCCAGGTACCATGACATGTTGTGCTTTGTCCTTTTTGCAGTCAAGGATATCTGCAATAGGAATAATCTTATCCTTAGGTACCCACATTTTCTTGGGTCCTTTCTTGTTAGATTTTCTCAAGTTCTGATTGAACTTGGGTTTAACATTGTAAGCAATAGGAGGAACAGCATGATAATTTTTAATGTGAGTTTCATGATATTTCCTAGGTTGTGTCACATGCTTTTTGGTGTGTGTTATGTGAAAACTTTGAGCATGTGAAGTGTGCCTAATATCATGGGAGTGGCCATACTTGAACTGATCATACAATGGCTTGTATGTGAGTTTCATTTCATCAACAGGTTCAAGTTTGTATGGGGTTTCACCCTCAAAACCAATGCCGACTCTTTTGTTTCCAGACACAGCATATATCATAGAAGCTAGCTGACTTCTGCCAATACTTCTAGATAAGAACTTCCTGAAACTTAAATCATATTCCTTCAGAATATGGTTTAGACTAGGAGTGGATTTTTCTGAATCAGAAGGAGATCCAACATTATTGGATAATTTTAAAAGTTTTTCTTTTAATTCAGAATTTTCCAACTCAAGCTTCTTTGTTTCAAATTCAAATAGCTTTTTCAGCTTTTTGTATTTGAGACTAATCTGAGACTTGAGTTCCAGAAGTTCAGTTAGACCGGAAACTAACTCATCTCTAGTAAGTTCAGAAAATACCTCTTCAGAATCTGATTCTGATGTAGATTCTGATCCGTCATCTTCTGTCGCCATCAGCGCACAGTTGGCCTGCTCATCTTCAGAGTATGAATCATCTTCTGACTCATCCCAGGTTGCCATAAGACCTTTCTTCTTATGAAACTTCTTCTTGGGATTTTCCTTCTGAAGATTTGGACATTCATTCTTGAAGTGTCCAGGCTCATTGCATTCATAGCACATGACCTTCTTCTTGTCAAATCTTCTGTCATCAGAAGATTCTCCACGTTCAAATTTCTTTGAACTTCTGAAGCCTCTGAACTTCCTTTGCTTGGTGTTCCAGAGTTGATTTAGCCTTCTGGAGATCAAAGACAGTTCATCTTCTTCTTCAGATTCTGATTCTTCAGGATCTTCTTCTCTAGCCTGAAAAGCGTTAGTGCATTTCTTGATATTGGATTTTAATGCAATAGACTTACCTTTCTTTTGAGGCTCATTTGCGTCCAGCTCTATTTCATGACTTCTCAAGGCACTGATAAGCTCTTCCAGAGAAACTTCATTCAGATTCTTTGCAATCTTGAATGCAGTCACCATAGGACCCCATCTTCTGGGTAAGCTTCTGATGATCTTCTTTACGTGATCAGCCTTGGTGTATCCCTTGTCAAGAACTCTCAATCCAGCAGTAAGAGTTTGAAATCTTGAAAACATCTTTTCAATGTCTTCATCATCCTCCATCTTGAAGGCTTCATACTTCTGGATTAAAGCTAGAGCTTTAGTCTCCTTGACTTGAGCATTTCCTTCATGAGTCATTTTCAAGGACTCATATATGTCATAGGCCGTTTCCCTGTTAGATATCTTCTCATACTCAGCATGAGAGATAGCATTCAGCAAAACAGTTCTGCATTTATGATGATTCCTGAAAAGCTTTTTCTGATCATCATTCATTTCTTGCCTTGTCAGCTTTACGCCTCTGGCATTTACTGGATGTTTGTAACCATCCATCAGAAGATCCCATAGATCACCATCTAGACCAAGAAAGTAACTTTCCAGTTTATCTTTCCAGTATTCAAAGTTTTCACCATCAAATACCGGCGGTCTAGTATAGCCATTGTTACCGTTGTATTGCTCAGCAGAGCCAGATGTAGATGCAGGTGTAGACTTTTCACTTTCATCAACCATCTTTTACTGAAGCGTTTTTCTCTTCCTGAATCTTTTCTAAACACGGTTAAGTGCTTGCACCTTAGAACCGGCGCTCTGATACCAATTGAAGGATAGAAAAACACTTAGAAAGGGGGGGTTTGAATAAGTGTAGCTTTAAAAACTTGACAGATAAAAATAAATTGCACAGTTATTTTTATCCTGGTTCGTTGTTAACTAAACTACTCCAGTCCACCCCCGCAGAGATGATTTACCTCAACTGAGGATTTAATCCACTAATCGCACGGATTACAATGGTTTTCCACTTAGTCAGCAACTAAGTCTTCCAGAGTCTTCTGATCACACACTGATCACTCCAGGAACAACTGCTTAGATACCCTCTAAGACTTTTCTAGAGTATACTGATCCACACGATCACTCTAGTTACAACCTGCTTAGATAACCTCTAAGACTTCCTAGACTATTCTGATCCACACGATCACTCTAGTTCCTTACAACTTAATGTAATCAATTCTAAGAGTATTACAAATGCTTCTTGAAAGCGATAATCACAAACTGTGATATTTCTCTTAACGTTTAAGCTTAATCTCACTAATATATTACAACAGCAATGTAGTGAGCTTTGATGAAGATGAAGATTCTGAGCTTTGAGTTTGAACAGAGTTTCAGCAAGTTAATAGGCGTTGTTTTGTTCAGGATCGTTAACCTTGCTTCTCATCAGAACTTCATATTTATAGGTGTTGGAGAAGATGACCGTTGAGTGCATTTAATGCTTTGCGTGTTCCGTACAGCATCGCATTTAATGTTATACGCTTTTGTCAACTACCTCGAGCCTTGTTCACGCTGTGTCTACTGACGTAGCCTTTAATAGCTTTTAACGTTCCTTTTGTCAGTCAGCGTAGCTTGCCACTTGTACTTCCTTCTGATCTGATGTTTGTGAATACAACGTTTGATTATCATCAGAGTCAAACAGCTTGGTGCAAAGCATCTTCTGATCTTCTGACCTTGAAGTGCTTCTGAGCGTGATACCATCAGAACTTCAGTGCTTCTGTTCTCTTGTTCTTCTGATGCTTCAATAGACCCATGTTCTGATTCTGCTTCGACCATCTTCTGATGTCTTGCCAGACCATGTTCTGATGTTGCATGCTGAACCCTTTGAGACAAAGCTTCTGAGCGCTGAATTATGTGTACTCTTTATATATTTCCTGAAAGGGAAATTGCATTGGATTAGAGTACCATATAATCTTAAGCAAAATTCATATTATTGTTATCATCAAAACTAAGATAATTGATCAGAACAAATCTTGTTCTAACACTCTTTCCCTTAACGAAAGGAAAAGAACAAGATATACCTTTAAACTTAGGGTAGGTAGTTATCAATTGCTTGCTCAATTCAAATCAAATTTCAAATTACTTCATACACCTCTTTTCAAAACAATTCCAAAAGGCTACACTTTATTTACAAAGTTAAAGTCCTTTTTAAATTTTTTTTCTAAACACACACTACACTCTTTCAAACAATTCAAACAAAAACAAGTGAGACCTTCCCTTTGTATAACCTACCCCCCGAACTCAATCTCTTTCAAAGGTATTTCCTGTTCTTTTTTCCTTTCCTATAATTGGATAAAATAAAAGTCGATGGCGACTCTTGCTATCCGCACATTTAAAAAAGTCAGTTCTCTCACCGTATTACACTTATCATTTTCTAAATATCTTGTTTGTTGCTTACTTTCCTCTTTATGTAAGGGCCTCTTGAGTTTTGACAGAACTTTAGCCATCCTAGAAAGTCAGTTTCTATTTACAAGAGTAATTCTTTTACTTCCCATGAGCATTTTCTTTAAGCGTTTGTCTTTCCCAGAAACAAAGCTTCCCATTTTGCATTTATCCTTCACCTTCTTTGCCAGATTCTACTGCACTTGTTGGCTTAAAGTACCACCTATAAAAATCCATTTGGAATGTCTCGATGTAACTTAGTTTATGACAAGGCTTATCACTCACTCATTGAGTTACAACATAAAACCTTTTGGGATACAGAGAAATTAAGTTTTAATTTTAAAACTACTAGTAGTGCAAGGTTGTTGTAACTCAATGAGTTAAAGGAACATTGGATGTTATCCTATGATAATGCTAAAATTCACAAGGCCAAAACAATAAAAAAAATGGCATGACAAAAATTGTAAAAAAAAAAAAAGTTAATGGAAGGACAATAAGTCATCCTTTATAACTCAAGGCTCAAACACTTTCCTATTGAAAATAGTTGGTCGGACCCATTTAAACTCATAAATATAAATCATTATGGGATTGTAGACCTCCTTAATGGAACAACATGAAATGAATTTAGAATTAATGTTAAAAGAGTGATAACTTATCTTGATGATCATTTATCTAAAGGACCACCATAGATCTTGATGAATCATAATTATGTCTAAAGTCAAACTAAAAGACTATAAACTAAGTGTTATCAGCAGGCGGCCTAAAATGTTTTTAATTTTAGTTTTCTAGGTATGTGATGTTGGTAGGTTATGATACAATATATCAAAATGGTGAACTCTTTCATGACATGACTCATGCACAAGAGACTTTTTGATCTCATTATTTTTGCAATTGATAGACAATATCTCAAAGATCATAATGTGCCAAGAAAGTATTCATTTGGAAGCTTGAGTCAAAATTTATGGCATGTTGAAGTTGGTAGAAAGAACTGTCTTGACACTTAAAAAAGTTCCAAGTCCAAAATGCCTTAAAATGACCTGTAATGTATCAATGAATTACATGGCCTTCCAGGCATGTTTAGAATCTGATCCTTGAAGAGAAATTTTAGATGGAATCATGAAGATTATTGTGCAAAAAGAATGAGCCTCAAATGATAAAAATTGAGCAAGTTATGATCCTAAGAAGTTGGACAAAAATCACTTGAAACTAGGTTAAAATTTCACTAAGTCCACAAATGACCTATAATGTTTTCAAATCTTTGATGATCTTCCAAGCATAATTGGCTCTTGACTTGTAAATAGAAATTGTATAGGATGACAAGAAGAGTTATTTTCCCATAGAAGCATTCGAAAATGTTGAAAAATGAAATAGTTACACTCTTTTGACCATAGACTTGAAAAAGTTGACTTTTTAGGTCAAACCACCTTGATCAAACTTGAGCCTTTTGGCATTTTCTTGTGATACAAGACACTATGATGCATATATGAACTCAAAATGAAGTCTTCTTAAATTGATTAAGATTGGATTTGGCCAAACTTGAGGTTACTTGATGGTGAAGGCGTGGAAATAAACACATGAATCTTTGACTTTCTTGAGAAAGAAGTAACCAACACTTGAGCAATATTTGATTAATTAATGATGAATGATGCTTAATAATGACATTACCTAAGATTATAGGCCACAAGTCAAGTTCAACTAAAAAGGTTCTAAGACAAATTAGTGTTTAATGACACTTCGGAAGCCTAATATACTCCTTGATCGTTTTCAAGGGACATCAGTATAAACCAAAGTATCGCACTAACGATGACTACCAGATCAACCGTACCGGTACATGCCGTACAGTTTCCTTGGTCTAATGTCATATACTTAAGGTATCTCGAGATTCGGGTTAGAATCTTTCACACAAGCAAAATACCCAAGCAAGCCTTTGAAAAAATAGAGCAATCAAGTCAATCAATTGAAAACATCGAAGTGATCTATTCTCTTAAGGTAACCCCTTTTGAAAACATTTTGTTTTTTTGAAAGTATCTCCCCAGCAGAGTCGCCAGTTCTGTGGACCTCCGATTTTTTTTAATAATACCGGGCCATACCTCTGATCTGTAGAGATACGTGAACTGACTCTTTTTTGTCGCTTAATGCTTTCGCATTTTGAAAATTCACAGAGTCGCCACCGACCTTTTATTTTATCCAATTAAGGAAAGGTTTATAAAAGACACAGAAAAAAGACCTTTAAGAAATTCTGGGTAAGGGGGTAGGTTATACAAAGGGAAGGTGTTAGCACCCTTTGTATCCATGGTTATCCATGGGCTCTTAAGTTTGCTTAGCTCACTTGTTTTTTGATCACTTTTCAATTGCTCTGAAATTGCTCATATGTGGTTTCAAATACCTTTGTAAATTGAATTTTGCAATAATCCGTGTGTGGATGTATACAAAATGCTTGTTTATCTTTCGAAAGATGTTTTGAAAAGAACGTTAACTTTGTAATAATCCGTGTTTGGATGTATACAAAGTATTGTCTTTTTTTGAAAGTTTTGGAAAATCAACAGTGTATGAGAATTTTGTTTGTTTTGATTTGAGCAAGCAAACTAGGAGGTCTACCCTGAGTTGTAAGGTCTTTATCCTATTTCCTTTAAAAATCTATCCTTTCACCGGATATAAAAGCAAGGTTCGATTTTGTACTCAAAACAGTGAAATTTGACTTTGATTTTGAAAGATTGAAAAGGATTACCTGAAGAGGTGCAAGTGTGATTGTGATTGGATTCAGATATTTATCTTTGAAGTTAGTGATCTAACGGTTCAATTTTATCTTTGACATACACGCAGTTTATATGTGCTGGAAATTAAAGTGCGGAAATGTAAAGTGCGGAAAGTAAATCTACGCTATTACATCGATTGTGCAGGAAATGTAAACTAGCCTATTTACATGAATTTGACATCCTATACATTTATCTAGGAATTTTAAATTGCAAGAAAAATAAAAGGCATGTTTTTGGATTTTTTATGATTGGCTTTAATTATAATTAATGCATGATTAATTAAATTAAAATGAAGAAAAAAGATGAAAATAGATTTAAACCTAGAAATTAAGTTTAAAATATGTACAAAATATTTGTTAATTAATTTTAAAACAAAACTAATTTTTTTGGAATTTTTGGAATTGATTTGAAATTGATTTAAGCTAATTAAAACATAATTATGCAAATAATTATACAAATAATTAAAACTCAAAGATAAAATTATTCAAAATATGTACAAAATTAGTTTATGATATATAAACAATATTTTATATGAAGAACAATTTTTTTTGGGATTTTTGATTGGTTAGAATAATTAAAAAGCAAATATATAAATATATACTAATTAATTATGCAAAATATTGAAATTTTGAAGAAAAATAAAATATTTTTATTTCATAAAATAGTATATTATTTTAGAAGTCTAAAAATATTTTTTGTGTATTTTTTTGGATTTTTAAAACTATTTTTAATTAATTTAACAAAGAAATTAAAATAAAATAGAAAATAAAATAGAAAATAAAAGGATACTGATCCTGTGTGGTTTGATTGAGGGAGCATGGTGTGCACGCGTGATCTGAAGCGTTGGATGACTCATTAAATGAAATCAAGTGGTCCAGAAATTGAGGCACATGGCTTACGTTACACCTGCAAGGCACAGAATTAGTGGGAAATTTAAAACCTGCGCGCGCGTGCCATCCAATAGGAGGAAGACACGTCTTCGTCTTCAACCTTCAGACAAGGCTTTTAACAGCGCTTTTGTAAAAAAGCGCTATTGTAAGTGAACCCTAAATCTGCAAAATAACGAATAGGGGTAAACAAGCATAAAAATCAGGCGCGATGGCATCATTGAATTCGTCTTGTTCCACTGAATGTAACCATGTCCTTAATTTTGCTTAGTTTTGGCCCTAATGAAAAACCCTAATTTTGAACTAAGCAAACCCTAAAATGGTATATGATACAAACAACCATTAAAGTCCAATTGAAGCTCCAGAAACGACCAGAGCTTCAAACCAAACACAATTATGCATCTACATCTTGTTAAATGTGCGTGAATGATGAGATATAAGTTGATTTTAGTTTGAACAAACCGTGGTCTAGGTAGCTCGATTTATGAGGTTTCAAGACTTGGAAATGATTGAGATATGTTCAGTAATGCTTGAGGAAAGTGTTTAAGTGTTTAGTTTGTATTGAAAATGGATTAAACTCAGAATTCGAATTTTGAATTTCCTTGAAATTTTTAAAGTGTTACAAGCATGGTACAAGCATAAGCATAGCTCTGAATTCGTGTCTCTCTTGTTGCTGAACTAAGATAGCTTATTTATAAGCCATGTGTGCTTAGAATTGAAGCTAACTTGCAGCTAGTTGCCTTTGTTGAAACTTTGGTTTTTAAATATTAAAAACCTTGAATTTTTGACCAAGTCTTGACTCCATTCAATGCTCTTGCCTTGTGCACCAATCCTCTGCAGAAAATTGAAGATTCTTTGAGGTGAGTCATGCTTAGATTGTAAGCTACCATTTATCCATGCATTTTCCTTTTAATTTTAATCTTAAAGTAAGATAAAATCATGCAAAAAATGGATAAAAAAGGTATGGGCTTAGTCTTGGTCGTGGGAGGCCCATATCATCATGGAAATGATGTTTGAATGCTGAAAACTTGGCCCCATTTGAAAAAAATGCAATTTTGAACAATGTTGATTTCATGTATTTTCCCAAAATTTAGCCAACTTCAACAAGGTGTAAATCCTTCAATTTTTGTCATATGAAGGAGATCTTGCACTTTTTAGAAACCTCAAAGAGTCCTCTAACCAATGTCTTTGGTCTCATGTCAAAATGATTTTTGAAGCTCCTTGTGTGTCCTTTTGAAACAAGTGTCTTTTTGTTGACTTTGAAAATGACCTGTAATGTCTTTGGTCATATTTTTCAAATGGTGAATCCAATGACCATGGGATCAATGGCATTTGAAAGATAATTGAATTTCCTTCAAAACAAGCTTTGGTTTGAATTTTTTGGATGAAGGATGAGAGAGTTATGATCAGTCAAAGTTGAGTTGACTTTTCAGGCAAAAACCCTAATTTTGAATCTTAGGGTTTTGTTGATTTTTGATCTTTCCTTGATGAATTATGATCATCCAATGATCAAATGATGAATCCTTTGACAAAATATGGACTTTGACAAAAAATTTCATTTTTGACTGTCTGTTGACTTTTTTGGTCAAACGGGTCGTCTGTTGACTGTTTGAGCTGCTGACGGTGTGTCTGAGTGAATTGAAGTTTGAAAATTTGTATGATGGTACTTTGAGATATATGGATGTGTATGAAATCCATTTGAGCTCTCAAAAACTTGTTGCTCCTGTAAAAACAAGAAAAACCCTGATTAGGGACTGTTTGTGTAGGAGACAGTTAAGCGTACCTGATTTTTGTGCAGTGTTGAGTCTCTGCTAATCGCGTGATATTCAGAAGACTTCTAGAACAAAAATCTTGGAATTTTGAATTGTGAAAGATTGATTTGATTGATGGTACAAAACACTGAGAATTGTACTGCCAGCAGTTTGGCTGTCAACTGACTGTTCAGGTATTGATGTAGCAGTTAGAGTGAAAAATCAACAGTCAAAGTTAATTTTCTTTTTTGTTGTTTTTTTTGTTTTTGTTTTATGTGAAAAATGAAAGTTTATTTACATGACTTGTTAGAAAAACACAGACATAATAAATAACTAATATACTGTTACCAGTACAGTCTGAGTTTCCTGATTCTGCGCCTGCAAAAAGATTTTAACTCTGTACCAATTGTGTCAGTACTATTTATCTGTAAGTAAATAAATAGCATGTGTGAAGTAATAAACAGTATTTGGCGTTTGCGTAAGAATAAATTCAACTGCAAGCCAAATTACTGTATAAGAAAGATTCTAAAAACTAAGTATTTCATATGTCAGGATATTTGTTGAAATAAAAATCCATGATTATATGAGACCCTTAATTTTTAGATTGGAGTTTTCTTGAAAAATATGTGGGCAAATTTTGGGGTATAACAGTTGCCCCTATTCAATCTTCTTAAACCTGAAGAGATTGTCTGAAATCTGAAGGTAGAAGATGATTGAATATTTAGATGCCCTGAAAATTTGCACTTACCTTGATCAGAAGAGATGTTGGAAGTTGCATTTGAATGTCGTCTGCGAAATGTTGTTGGCAGATTGAAACATTACCTGAGATGGGCTTTCAGATGCCACCTGGTAAATGGATTGAGGGTTTGTTCATCAGAATGAATCCATTGATTATATCTTGATGAAGGATTTGAAAGTCTTTGTGTTGACTGTTTCGGAACCGTCCAAGGTTACCGCTTTAAGTCTTGGAAGATAATCGTTACGGAACTTGTCCAAAGTTTTTCCGATTTAGATTTTGGAAGTTGATCATTGTGGAACCGTCTGAGGTATCGCTTTAGATCTGCAATGTTAAATCGTTCTGGAACCGTCTGAGGTATCGCTTTAGATCTGCAATGTTAGATCGTTTTGGAACCGTCTGAGGTATCGCTTTAGATCTGCAATGTTAAATCGTTCTGGAACCGTCTGAGGTATCGCTTTAGATCTGCAATGTTAGATCGTTTTGGAACCGTCTGAGGTATCGCTTTAGATCTGTAATGCTAGATCGTTGTGGAACCGTCTGAGGTATCGCTTTAGATCTGTAATGCTAGATCGTTCTGGAACCGTCTGAGGTATCAACTTTGATCTGTGATGCTTGTTCTTTGAGTTGGTAAGTAATCAGAATGAATCTTTGGCTTGATTATATCTGAGAGAACCGTTCATGGAATTCAGGTGAACACGGCATGTGATTGAGAACATCTTTGTTGAAGATATCTGCCTACCTGAAAAATCAAGTTAGTGATATGCAACGTTTATGATGCATGTAAATGTGAGATATTCCCGGAGAAATATGCATGTTACGTTGTGTATGAATATGCGCATGATGCATGAATGTATGAATGTATGAATGTGAATATGTGAATGTGAATATGTGAATGTGAATATGTGAATGTGATGTATGAATGTGATGTCAAGCTTCTAATTGGAAAAATAAATTCCCACTAGTCAGCTGGACATGAATGTATTGTGATCGTTGATGATCTTTTGTCTTGCTTGAGTACCCTCGTCTGGGGAAATTCTTTGAGAACCCGGGTATCCCGTTGAAGGATCTTTGACTAATGCTTGGGGAACCAAAGGTAACTGGAAGTTCTGATGCCCTTTCAAATGGGAATGAGGAAGATGCATAATCCTCCGATGCACTATCTGACCAAGTCCGGGCGCGGGGATCACACCTTTTGAAGATAGTAATCTGGAACAACCCTGCTGGGGAATAAGACTTCTTTTGAAGAGAAAATCTTTTTGAGGAATTTGCTGAGAAATGCGTTTCTCTTGGTGATTTCCTTCTGATGGAATGATGTCCAGCTGGCTGGGACATTTCCTGAATGCTATTCCTGTTTTTCCTGGTAAACATCAATCATATTCAAATGCATATGCTCATTCAAAATTATCATTGAGACGCTTACGCATTTAAACAGGAAAAGTGAAAATAGTGATTTTTGAAAGAGCTGCATTGAAAAGAGCCATGATAGGCGGGTTAGCACAGGGAGACAACAATCCTAGAAGTAGGAAACTGTCAGAAAGTTTTGGAAAATATTTATGAAGATAAATAGCTATGTGAAAATGATCCAGTCAAGTTTCAACTCTGCTATTGCCAATCTGTCTTCGAGCATCTCATCCCTTACTTGTTGGAAGAAAGTGATTAGACTGATCGGTGCCTTTGAGGTGTTGAATCTTGATGGTGAGTAGGCAGCTGAACGGAACACAGTTGTATGCTTCATTCCCTAACTTTTGCCTAGGCCGCCCTTTCAGGTTTTCAGCCTACCGGGATAGTATTTGTTTAGTCTCTAATTTTTGCCTGGACCGCCCTTTCGGGTTTTCAATCCACCGAGACGCTCATTTTTGCCTAAGTTGCCCTTTCAGGTTTTCAACTTAGCGAGCTGTTTTTTTTTATTTTTTCAAGAGAAGTATTTTTTGACTATGTCAGCATTCACAGGGTGTGGGAAATCCTCGCCATCCATGGTGGTAAGCAACATGGCGCCGCCGGAGAATATTTTCTTGATTATGAATGGTCCCTCGTAGGTGGGAGTCCATTTGCCTCTGGGATCACCTTGTGGTAAGATGATGCGTTTGACAACCAAGCCACCAGTTTGGTATGCTTGACTTTTGACTTTTTTGTTGAAGGCTTTGATCATACGCTTTTGGTATAGCTGACCATGACAAATAGCTGCGAGCCTTTTCTCATCAATCAAGTTTATCTGGTCCAACCGTGTTTGAATCCAATCGTCTTCGTCTAGATTGGCTTCTTTCATAATCCTTAGGGAAGGAATCTGAATTTCAATTGGGAGAACTGCCTCCATACCATAGACTAAGGAGAATGGAGTTGCCCCTGTTGAAGTACGCGCAGATGTGCGATAACCATGAAGAGCAAAAGGCAACATCTCATGCCAGTCTTTGTAGGTTACTGTCATTTTTTGTATGATTTTCTTGATGTTCTTGTTGGCAGCTTCCACCGCGCCGTTCATCTTTGGTCGATATGGCGAGGAATTATGATGCTTGATCTTGAACTGTGTGCAAAGTTCAGTAATCATTCTGTTGTTTAGATTTGTGCCATTGTCCGTGATAATCCGCTCAGGGATGCCATACCGACAAATGAGATTGTATTTGATGAACCGGGCTACCACATTTTTGGTGACAGAAGCAAATGAAGCTGCTTCTACCCACTTTGTGAAGTAGTCAATAGCGACCAGGATAAAGCGATGTCCGTTGGAGGCAGTAGGTTTGATTTCTCCAATCATATCAATACCCCACATTGCAAAAGGCCAAGGAGCCGTCAGGACGCTTAATGGAACTGGAGGTACATGTACTTTGTCAGCATATATCTGGCATTTGTGACATGTTCGGGAGTGATGATGGCAGTCTGTTTCCATGGTAGACCAGTAATAACCTGCTCTAAGGATTTTTTTAGCCATTGTATGTCCACTGGAATGAGTACCAAAGGCACCATTGTGTATTTCTTCCATGATCTGTTCTGCTTCCTTCTTGTTTACACAGCGAAGTAAAGTCGAGTCATGATTGCGTTTGTATAGGGTTCCATTGCTTAGAAAGAATTTGGCAGCAAATCTCCTTAGAAACTTTCTGTCGTTAATGGATGCCCCTTCAGGGTACTCCTGAGCTTCGAGATATCTTTTTACCTCATGGAACCATGGTTTTTCCTCGGTTCCTTCGGTATTGATCTCATTGCAATAGGATGGTTCATCTTGCCTGTAGATGATGATCATAGGCGCCTCGTTGTCCCACCTGACTTTGAACATGGATGACATGGTAGCTAAAGCATCAGCTAGTTGATTTTCCTCGCGTGGGATGTGTTCGAAAGTGATTTCTTCGAAGTAAAGAATCAAACTCAGCACATATGCTTTGTAAGGAATTAGATTCGGGTGCTTCGTGTCCCATTCCCCTTTGACTTGGTAGATTACCAAGGCCGAGTCTCCGTAGACTTCCAGGAATTTGATCCTTAGATCGATTGCAGCTTTGAGACCCCAGAATACATGCTTCGTATTCGGCTATATTGTTAGTGCAATTGAAGCATAACCTGGCAGTGAATGGTGTATGACCTCCCGTGGGGGAAATGATCACAGCTCCGATGCCATTGCCAAGTGCATTAGAAGCTCCGTCAAAAACCATAGTCCACCGGGATCCTGGCCCGGGTCCTTCTTCTGGTCCTGATTGTTTGTAGTCATTGACTAGCATAATGTCTTCGTCTGGGAAGTCAAAGTTCAATGCTTGATAATCATCCACTGCTTGATGAGCCAGATGATCAGCTACCACACTTCCTTTGATTGCTTTTTGTGAAGTGTATTGAATGTCATATTCTGTTAAGATCATTTGCCATCTCGCTATTCTTCCAGAGAGAGCAGGTTTTTCGAACACGTATTTGATGGGATCCATCTTGGAGATTAGGAAAGTGGTGTGATTTAGCATGTACTGTCTTAGTCGGCGAGCTGCCCAAGCTAAGGCGCAACAAGTTTTTTCGAGTAGTGAGTATCTTGTTTCACAATCGGTAAACTTTTTGCTAAGATAGTAGATTGCGTGCTCCTTTCGGCCGGATTCGTCATGTTGTCCTAGCACACACCCCATTGAGTCTTCTAACACAGTTA
>NC_081181.1:136292408-136406936 GCF_029867415.1 Vicia villosa | reverse complement strand
AGACAAAGACATAATCCTGCGAGACCAATGCATTCTTTGTTCATTTCTCAACACTGATCGGGGAAGATGAAATGTAAACCACCTAGCCAGTAGTGGTATACAGCACATGAGAGTTCCTCGTTTCTTCATGGTACGAGTGTGTAGAGAATGTAGAATGTCTCCCAGCAATGTTGGTACCCGGGTTACGGATTAGGAAAAGGTTGATGATGTGTATACTTATGAACTGGTCGGGATTTGGGAATAAAACCAACCCATAGATCAAAAGTGCCATAACTTCCTCAAAAGCTGGATAACTTTTGTTTTCTAGCAGTAGTCGAGCCTTTTCCAATAAGAACTTGGCAAGTAAACCCTTAACTCCACTTTTTGTTTCCCAATTGGACTCGATTTCTGATTTCCGCAGATGTAAAGCAACAGCAATGACTTCAGGTTTTGGAATCCTTTCTAAACCAGTGAAAGGTAATTGATTTCGAACAGGCAATCCCATTAGTTCAGAGAATTCTTCCAAAGTGGGTACCAACTGGTAATCAGGAAAGGTAAAGCAATGATGTTCAGGGTCAAAGAACTGGAACAGGACCCGTATCATGTCTTCTTCAAATTTTGAGGTAACCAAATGGAGTAGGTGACCATGCTTTTCAGTGAATTGAACATTCCTGGGGAATTCTGACACCAAGTCTTTTAGTTCAGACGGTACCGTTGAGATGTTGATTCGGATGTAATCTTTGGTGGCGGGAGCCATTACCTGCAAAAACAAAGGTAAACTCTTTGATCCTTGAAGTGTTTGGTGCAAAAATGATATGCTTATGATGCAAACATGTGGCACACAAAAACAAATCAAACAATAGCCTTAGGTTTAAAGGCTTGCATGGAGCTGATAGGTGATACCCTCCCCACTGAAGTTGAGTTGGTTAAAACCTGTCCTAGAATTGGATTTGGGTTCTATGATCCTTGGAAGTAACATCTCAATACGGCGCTCGAGCGGCCGATCAAAATATTCCTCGAGGATAACTAACTTCGATCAATTTCAAAGCTAGCCACTTAATAGGCCACAAGTCAAGTTCAACTAAAAAGGTTCTAAGACAAATTAGTGTTTAATGACACTTCGGAAGCCTAATATACTCCTTGATCGTTTTCAAGGGACATCAGTATAAACCAAAGTATCGCACTAACGATGACTACCAGATCAACCGTACCGGTACATGCCGTACAGTTTCCTTGGTCTAATGTCATATACTTAAGGTATCTCGAGATTCGGGTTAGAATCTTTCACACAAGCAAAATACCCAAGCAAGACTTTGAAAAAATAGAGCAATCAAGTCAATCAATTGAAAACATCGAAGTGATCTATTCTCTTAAGGTAACCCCTTTTGAAAACATTTTGTTTTTTTGAAAGTATCTCCCCAGCAGAGTCGCCAGTTCTGTGGACCTCCGATTTTTTTTAATAATACCGGGCCATACCTCTGATTTGTAGAGATACGTGAACTGACTCTTTTTTGTCGCTTAATGCTTTCGCATTTTGAAAATTCACAGAGTCGCCACCGACCTTTTATTTTATCCAATTAAGGAAAGGTTTATAAAAGACACAGAAAAAAGACCTTTAAGAAATTCTGGGTAAGGGGGTAGGTTATACAAAGGGAAGGTGTTAGCACCCTTTGTATCCATGGTTATCCATGGGCTCTTAAGTTTGCTTAGCTCACTTGTTTTTTGATCACTTTTCAATTGCTCTGAAATTGCTCATATGTGGTTTCAAATACCTTTGTAAATTGAATTTTGCAATAATCCGTGTGTGGATGTATACAAAATGCTTGTTTATCTTTCGAAAGATGTTTTGAAAAGAACGTTAACTTTGTAATAATCCGTGTTTGGATGTATACAAAGTATTGTCTTTTTTTGAAAGTTTTGGAAAATCAACAGTGTATGAGAATTTTGTTTGTTTTGATTTGAGCAAGCAAACTAGGAGGTCTACCCTGAGTTGTAAGGTCTTTATCCTATTTCCTTTAAAAATCTATCCTTTCACCGGATATAAAAGCAAGGTTCGATTTTGTACTCAAAACAGTGAAATTTGACTTTGATTTTGAAAGATTGAAAAGGATTACCTGAAGAGGTGCAAGTGTGATTGTGATTGGATTCAGATATTTATCTTTGAAGTTAGTGATCTAACGGTTCAATTTTATCTTTGACATACACGCAGTTTATATGTGCTGGAAATTAAAGTGCGGAAATGTAAAGTGCGGAAAGTAAATCTACGCTATTACATCGATTGTGCAGGAAATGTAAACTAGCCTATTTACATGAATTTGACATCCTATACATTTATCTAGGAATTTTAAATTGCAAGAAAAATAAAAGGCATGTTTTTGGATTTTTTATGATTGGCTTTAATTATAATTAATGCATGATTAATTAAATTAAAATGAAGAAAAAAGATGAAAATAGATTTAAACCTAGAAATTAAGTTTAAAATATGTACAAAATATTTGTTAATTAATTTTAAAACAAAACTAATTTTTTTGGAATTTTTGGAATTGATTTGAAATTGATTTAAGCTAATTAAAACATAATTATGCAAATAATTATACAAATAATTAAAACTCAAAGATAAAATTATTCAAAATATGTACAAAATTAGTTTATGATATATAAACAATATTTTATATGAAGAACAATTTTTTTTGGGATTTTTGATTGGTTAGAATAATTAAAAAGCAAATATATAAATATATACTAATTAATTATGCAAAATATTGAAATTTTGAAGAAAAATAAAATATTTTTATTTCATAAAATAGTATATTATTTTAGAAGTCTAAAAATATTTTTTGTGTATTTTTTTGGATTTTTAAAACTATTTTTAATTAATTTAACAAAGAAATTAAAATAAAATAGAAAATAAAATAGAAAATAAAAGGATACTGATCCTGTGTGGTTTGATTGAGGGAGCATGGTGTGCACGCGTGATCTGAAGCGTTGGATGACTCATTAAATGAAATCAAGTGGTCCAGAAATTGAGGCACATGGCTTACGTTACACCTGCAAGGCACAGAATTAGTGGGAAATTTAAAACCTGCGCGCGCGTGCCATCCAATAGGAGGAAGACACGTCTTCGTCTTCAACCTTCAGACAAGGCTTTTAACAGCGCTTTTGTAAAAAAGCGCTATTGTAAGTGAACCCTAAATCTGCAAAATAACGAATAGGGGTAAACAAGCATAAAAATCAGGCGCGATGGCATCATTGAATTCGTCTTGTTCCACTGAATGTAACCATGTCCTTAATTTTGCTTAGTTTTGGCCCTAATGAAAAACCCTAATTTTGAACTAAGCAAACCCTAAAATGGTATATGATACAAACAACCATTAAAGTCCAATTGAAGCTCCAGAAACGACCAGAGCTTCAAACCAAACACAATTATGCATCTACATCTTGTTAAATGTGCGTGAATGATGAGATATAAGTTGATTTTAGTTTGAACAAACCGTGGTCTAGGTAGCTCGATTTATGAGGTTTCAAGACTTGGAAATGATTGAGATATGTTCAGTAATGCTTGAGGAAAGTGTTTAAGTGTTTAGTTTGTATTGAAAATGGATTAAACTCAGAATTCGAATTTTGAATTTCCTTGAAATTTTTAAAGTGTTACAAGCATGGTACAAGCATAAGCATAGCTCTGAATTCGTGTCTCTCTTGTTGCTGAACTAAGATAGCTTATTTATAAGCCATGTGTGCTTAGAATTGAAGCTAACTTGCAGCTAGTTGCCTTTGTTGAAACTTTGGTTTTTAAATATTAAAAACCTTGAATTTTTGACCAAGTCTTGACTCCATTCAATGCTCTTGCCTTGTGCACCAATCCTCTGCAGAAAATTGAAGATTCTTTGAGGTGAGTCATGCTTAGATTGTAAGCTACCATTTATCCATGCATTTTCCTTTTAATTTTAATCTTAAAGTAAGATAAAATCATGCAAAAAATGGATAAAAAAGGTATGGGCTTAGTCTTGGTCGTGGGAGGCCCATATCATCATGGAAATGATGTTTGAATGCTGAAAACTTGGCCCCATTTGGAAAAAATGCAATTTTGAACAATGTTGATTTCATGTATTTTCCCAAAATTTAGCCAACTTCAACAAGGTGTAAATCCTTCAATTTTTGTCATATGAAGGAGATCTTGCACTTTTTAGAAACCTCAAAGAGTCCTCTAACCAATGTCTTTGGTCTCATGTCAAAATGATTTTTGAAGCTCCTTGTGTGTCCTTTTGAAAAAAGTGTCTTTTTGTTGACTTTGAAAATGACCTGTAATGTCTTTGGTCATATTTTTGAAATGGTGAATCCAATGACCATGGGATCAATGGCATTTGAAAGATAATTGAATTTCCTTCAAAACAAGCTTTGGTTTGAATTTTTTGGATGAAGGATGAGAGAGTTATGATCAGTCAAAGTTGAGTTGACTTTTCAGGCAAAAACCCTAATTTTGAATCTTAGGGTTTTGTTGATTTTTGATCTTTCCTTGATGAATTATGATCATCCAATGATCAAATGATGAATCCTTTGACAAAATATGGACTTTGACAAAAAATTTCATTTTTGACTGTCTGTTGACTTTTTTGGTCAAACGGGTCGTCTGTTGACTGTTTGAGCTGCTGACGGTGTGTCTGAGTGAATTGAAGTTTGAAAATTTGTATGATGGTACTTTGAGATATATGGATGTGTATGAAATCCATTTGAGCTCTCAAAAACTTGTTGCTCCTGTAAAAACAAGAAAAACCCTGATTAGGGACTGTTTGTGTAGGAGACAGTTAAGCGTACCTGATTTTTGTGCAGTGTTGAGTCTCTGCTAATCGCGTGATATTCAGAAGACTTCTAGAACAAAAATCTTGGAATTTTGAATTGTGAAAGATTGATTTGATTGATGGTACAAAACACTGAGAATTGTACTGCCAACAGTTTGGCTGTCAACTGACTGTTCAGGTATTGATGTAGCAGTTAGAGTGAAAAATCAACAGTCAAAGTTAATTTTCTTTTTTGTTGTTTTTTTTGTTTTTGTTTTATGTGAAAAATGAAAGTTTATTTACATGACTTGTTAGAAAAACACAGACATAATAAATAACTAATATACTGTTACCAGTACAGTCTGAGTTTCCTGATTCTGCGCCTGCAAAAAGATTTTAACTCTGTACCAATTGTGTCAGTACTATTTATCTGTAAGTAAATAAATAGCATGTGTGAAGTAATAAACAGTATTTGGCGTTTGCGTAAGAATAAATTCAACTGCAAGCCAAATTACTGTATAAGAAAGATTCTAAAAACTAAGTATTTCATATGTCAGGATATTTGTTGAAATAAAAATCCATGATTATATGAGACCCTTAATTTTTAGATTGGAGTTTTCTTGAAAAATATGTGGGCAAATTTTGGGGTATAACACATACAATGATGGCCCTAAGGTCAAGGATAAAAAGGGGGACTCTACCTAGAGTTATCATGCATGGATATCAATCCTATGGTCTATCTCAATTTATCTTAACAAAGATGGAACAAATAGATGCTAAGGGAGCATGACAATTACAAGATGAACAAGGAAAAGAAATAACAACTTCTCAAGATGAGATAACAAAGAAACAACTTAAGAATTTAACAAACACCTAAGCACAAGCAACAAACAAGCTAGAGGTTACAACCTCTCCTTGAGTACTTCACAAGTCTTAAGGAAATTCCTACTTCACAAGTAAGAAACAAGCTAAAGGGGACACTACCCTACTTTGAGTACTTCACAAGTCCCAAAGAAACCTATACCTAACAAGGCTAGGGAAAAAACAAGCTAGAGATTACAACCTATCCTTGAGTACTTCACAAGTCTCAAGGACATTCTTACTTCACAAGTAAGAAAAAAAGCTAAAGGATTACTATCCTACTTTGAACACTTCACAAGTGTCAAATAAAAGATCTTACTTCACAAGTAAGATACAAGCTAAAGGGAATACTACCATAGCTAAAGGGTTAATATCCTACTTTGAATACTTCACAAGTGTCAAAGAAAAGATCTTACTTCACAAGTAAGATACAAGCTAAAGCGAATACTACCCTAGCTTACGGATTACTATCCTACTTTGAACACTTCACAAGTGTTAAAGAAACCTACACCTAACAAGGCAAAGGGACAAGTGTGCAAGGAACAAGGTTACAACCAGTCGTACACACATCTTAAGCACTAAAAAGAACTCAAGACAAATCATATGCTTCACAAGCAAAGACAACCACAATTTTTCATTCAAGTTTAACAAAACTCAAAACAATGCATACTTAACAAAGTATCATCACAACAAACATGCTTTTAGGTAACAACCAAACATGGACTAAACATTTAAAAATGCTTGACACAAGACACTTAAAAAAGAGTTAAAGATAAAAAATCTCACTTTATTTTAACAAAACTTGGCAAAGAAAATACTTAACAAAGCAATCAACACATTTTTACACTTAGGTTACAATCTAACATGCTTACAAGCAAAAGATGACTCAAATGAACTCAAAAATGCATAACTATACAAGTAGATGAATGAGAAATGAGTTGGGGAAGAATCAAATCAAGTATTTAAGTGTCTTAAGAAAATTACCGAAGCCTCATGGTATCACATAAAAGGACTCAGAAGTTTAGGTCAAAGTAGTGCACATGAAACAACAATAGTTCAAGTAGTGAGCATATGACAATTAGGTAACAACCAAAGAATATTAATGCATGAACATATCTCACAAGTAATTAGCATAACCTCTCTTTACAACCTCTTACATTACACAAAGAAGATTGAATCAATTGGAACAAGTAACAATAAGTTCTATACACAAGCAACGAACATACTACAAAAGGAAACCTAACTAAGTTAGTTTAAAAAGAGTTGAAGTTTTGAAAAGATGGAACCTATAAGAAATAAAATATAGGAAGCCACTACACATCATATTATAGGTCAAGGACCTCTCATCTATTCATGTTAACCAACAAGTTTGAAACAAAACAAATGTCTTACAAGAACAAATGAAACTAGGTCACACTAGTTTAAACATGCATCAAAGTATGAATGAAGTTAGAAACATAGTTGACATGTAAGAAAATGATCCAAGTCATAAGGTCATGACTTATAAGAGGTTATCAAACACTTAATATATCATGTCAAAAGCTTTACACAAAATTACAAGTCAATAGGACAAGTTATGTCACAATTATCAATCAAAAAGAAATTATTTACATGTTGCAAGAATGCTTCAATTAAGCACAAGGGAATGATCTACAAATATCAAATTACAGGTCCTAAGACCTCTAAAGGTCCCTAATTATGTACACAAAAAGACCCCAAATCATTGCATAAATGCACTCCCAATTATGGGCAACAAACAAGCAAGCATCATTTATAAGCACACAGAAATAGTCTTCAAAGATTCACATCAAACCCTTATCAAAAAATAGAATCAAGACTTGAATTTTTGTACATGGCATCATATGTATCTCTAATTAGTTCACCCAAAAAATTGTAGCACAATTCCTTTTATAGGTCCTCTAATCAATGCATATTGCAAGAAGCACCAAAACAAAAGCATTTATGGACATGTTAAAGAAAAAGGCACATTAAAAATACCAAATTAATTTGTAAAAATATACAAAAATATTCATAATTATCTAAACACAACAAAGTATTTAAAATGTATTTTTGGTATTTTTTATCTCAAGGGAAAAGGATTTATCCAACAAAGATAGAAGGAGAAACAATTGTTAACAAAATACAATTCTGCCTAAGTGGGGGGGTATGTTAGCATTTAAAGTTGAATTGCAGTCATGTGTATTAGCGCGTTGGGCCTCGAATGCAAGGGGTGTGGAAATTAATTGTATTGAGCCCGTGTCACAATAAAACGCTAGCATCAGCAAACTAGGGGTGTGATCCAAAGAAGATAGCTTAAGCCCAATACAAATCCAGTCCGTGATCCAAAGAGTATTTTTTTTCTTTTTCTTTTTCTTTTCCCTTTTTCCTCGTTTGAAAACTTAAGAATGCAAGAAGATGAGAGTATTCATGACTTCCATATGAATATTATTGATATTTCCAATGCCTCTGGTACACTTGGAGAAAATATGTCTTATGCCAAGCTGGTTAGAAAAATTCTCAGGTCTCTACCTAAGAAGTTTGACATGAAGGTCACTGCTATTGAGGAAGCCCAAGATATTACCTCCATGAAGGTTGATGACCTTAAGGAATCTCTTCAAACACTTGAGTCAGGATTTGGTGAAAAGTCTAAAAAGAAGAAGAGTATAGCCTCTAACACTGAGGGTTTTGAAGATGGAGGTGAAGAACTACCTGAAGATCTGATTCTACTTGGTAGACAGTTCAATAAAGTGTTTAAAAAGGTGGACTGGAAGTCTAGAAAAAATGTCAAGAACAAGTCTCTCGACATCACCAACAATCAGGATGTTGGGAGAAGATCCAGAATTGATGAACACCCCTACAAAGGAAAAGGAGTTTAGTGTAATGAATGTAAAGGGTATGGACACATAAAGGATGAATGTCCTACCTTTCTCGAAAGGATGAAGAAGGGTCTAACTGTATCTTGGTCAGAAGATGAGTCTGAGGGTGACACTGAAACTGCCAAACATGTCACAACATTATCTAAAATCTGTGATGAAGAACCAGATTGTGAAGAACTCACGTTTGAGGAACTTTCCACAGCCTACAAGGAACTGTGTCTTAAAAGTGTGAAAGCAAGTCAAAAAGTTGAAGATCAGAAGAAGATTATTGCACAACTTCAGTGTGAGAAAGCAAAGCATCTTTCCATCATCTCTGATTTGAAAGGAGAGGTTATGTTGATCAATTCCAAAATGAACAATATGACTAAATCTATTAGAATGTTCAACGGCAGTTCTAATGTGTTGGATAAGATCCTGCAAATTGGAAATAATGCGGGCAATAACAGAGGTCTTGGGTATACACATAAAGGAAAACCCAAAGACAAAGTGGCAGAGGTTATGTTTGTTCAAGCTGGAGAAAAACAGAAGATGTCAAATCAAAGACTCCGACATCCACAAAGACATTAGAAGAATTTCTCAGGAAATAAGGATCAAAGATGTCATTATTGTGGAAGATTTGGTCATATAAAAGCCTTCTGCTTTAGGTTGCATGGCTATCCCAGGACAGCTTCACAGCGTAAGAAAGAACAGACTGGTGGTAAAGCAAAGAAGAAGTGGGTTCCCAAAAAGGCTATGAATGCCCTCATAGCTCACACTTCTCTTAGATCCTCCACTAGAGAAGTCTAGTATTTTGATACTAGGTGCTCTAAACACATGACCAACATCTAGAAATTTTTGATAGACATCAATTCTCAGTCTACAAGTTATGTCACCTTTGGAGATGTGTCAAAAGGTGAAATTCAGGATGTGGGAAAGTTGGAGCATGCAGAACAGTCATGTCTTGACAATGTTTTGCTTGTTAAAGCACTAAATGTCAACCTAATAAATATTAGTTAACTGTGTGATCAAGGTCTCAAGTTAATTTTATTAAATCAAAATATGTCATATAAAAAAATTGTGACTTTATCTCTCTCCCTAAATTATGTTCCATGTAAAAAAAATCATAATATAAGATTTATCTTAAATTACTAAATATATCAATAAAAAATTTCTTCTATATATACATTCAACTAATATATACAATTATATAGTCTTATAAGAAACAAATTCATATTAACCTAGTTTCTTGAGAGACAAGAGTCGTAATTGAAAATATCCATGTTCAAAAGATCTCAACACAAATTCATATTAGGCTTAAATGCAATTTTGACCCCCCTAGTTTGATATTTTTTAAATTTTAGTCCCTCCATTTTAAAAGCCAGCTTTTTGGTCCCTAAACTTTACTTCATTTAGGATTTTCATAATCCTCCTCCAATTTTGCATACGTGGCGTTGATGATTAGGATAAAAAAATTAGTTTTTCTTGAGAGACAAGAGTCGTAATTGAAAATATCCATGTTCAAAAGATCTCAACACAAATTCATATTAGACTTAAATGCAATTTTGACCCCCCTAGTTTGATATTTTTTAAATTTTAGTCCCTCCATCTTAAAAGCCAGCTTTTTGATCCCTAAACTTTACTTCATTTAGGATTTTCATAATCCTCCTCCAATTTTGCATACGTGGCGTTGATGATTAGGATAAAAAAATTAGTTTTAATTACGTGGAATTGATGAGTAGGATAATTTATTATTTATTATTATTTTAATATATTAATTAATAACTAATCATTTTTATTTTTATTTTTATTTTTATTTTAAATAATAATTTATTTATTTATTACAGTAAATTTTAAATAATTAAAATTGTGAACTTAAAATTCTAGGCCTTAGCCCATTTCATTTGTCCAATAACCCAATACTCATCTAACTTTAAAAAGATAGTGTAACTTATATAAACAATAAAATTAATTGCAATTCAATCGATGTGGGACTTGCTGCAATGGAGTCTTTTACATTACAAATGGTTCTCTCTCTCTCATCATGTCAAACACAATAACTACAATAACAATCATTGAAAATGAGTCTTCTCCCTCTTTCACCACTTTGCAAACGAGTCTCCATCTTTCTCTTCCATTACTTTCCATGAACAACAATCATTGATTAAGTGTCGTTTTAACGAATCCTCCACTTCCATATATTCCAATGGGACAACTACATTATCATAGTCACCAACTACCAGGTAACTTTCAACAACTCATAAACTTGCATGAATAACATATTTGGAATCTGATTTGCAGCCATCAGCTTATGATCTGCAGCCATAAACTTGTGTTAATATTTTCATGTCTTGTTCAAGGAGTGATTTTAATACATGCAGCCTATTGATTATGGTATTTGAATAAACCATTAAGCATCAATTGAAAAACCTTTCCGTAAGCCAAATTAACGACAGCACCATACTTCACAAGGTATGAGGCTTCAATGGAAAATCGTTGAATTCCACTAGTAGCATGCTTCAATTCCAGTAGTGACAACACCATTATACACATTGTTGTAACATATCACAAAGCAATGTGTTAAATCTATAATGTACATTGCAAATTATATATTTCTCCAACCACAAAGCATGCAAATATATATATTATGCATTATCAATTATCTAAATCTATAATGTAACTCATTTTCAGTTAATACATTCCAAACTTTGCTACATAACATCAAAGGATATGTTGTGTAAATATTTACCAAACTGCATTTACTTTAATATCAAATTGAAATTACTAATACCAAACTTTACTTCACCAAAATTTGGATTTAAGAATGTTTTGCAATGTATTTTTGAGATTCAACTCATCTTAAAATTTCATTAAAATAGAAGAACATAATACACATGCATATAGAATATTCTTTCTCCATTTTTATTGTGTGAGAACAGAGTACGAAAACACTCTTCATCACTTAAAACAGATGTTGATGCTAAAGCTATGAAGGCACTTAAAGGAAAGAAGTTTGATGACGAGGTGAAATGTGAAGGAGACTTGAAGTCCCACATCGGTTACTCAATAGATAACGTAAATGTTTATATACCTTAATCATATTACAAATAATAAATTTGTGGATTGGAAAAATGCGCAGATTTATATGGGCCAAAAGCCCAATAGTTTGTTTTAAAATTTTATAAATAAATTTCTGATAAAACATGAATTAATAAAATTTTATAAATAAATTTCTGATAAAACATGAATTAATTCTGAAAAATTATTAAATAATAAATAACTAGTCAGCAATGCCAAGTAATTAAAAATAAATTTTGTATCCCATTCATCAATGCCACGTATGTAAGATTGGATGGGGACTATGAAAATCTTAAATGAGGTAAAGTTTAGGGACCAAGGGACTAAAACTTAAAAAATATCAAACTTACTTTCTTGAGAGACATTTTAAGAGCATCTCAACACAAAAATAAAAAGTAGTAATCCTTAATCACTTTTTCGTTCAAAAGAATGCATGAGAGAGAAAATGGTGTTTGACTAATGATGATTGATGATGATGGTAGTGGTTGTTAAGTTGGCGTGTATGATCGATTCAGTGTCTGACGTTTGATGCAATTGACGCAGATACACTGTGATGGTTCTTCTTGTAGGACAGACTTTATACCATTGGATTCGATTTTTTCTTTAAACTGGAGTAATAAGTAGCCACGTATTGGTACGAAAAAACAAGATTTACCAAAGAGTGTGTGTCGGGCTAAGGTGACGTTTGGGTTGGGTCCAACAGAGACAAAAAAGACGTCTCATCAAATGATTATATCTTCTACTCTTACCTCACCACCAAGATAATCATTTCAAACTATAGTAATGTTAAGGAAAAATTGAGAGAAAAAATAGAGAAGATTCTATCTCGTTTTTTTATCAATGCAATGAAAATACTATGAAATTGTTAATTTTTTTGAGAGGATATGAAAATGTTAATTTGAATATTAAGAGTATAGTAATAAATCGAACAAGATAAAGAATATTAAGAGTATATGTTTTTTTAAAATTTTGGTATTCGCTCTTACGGATGATTAATGATCGATTAATCTAAAGAGACCAATTTCATCGTTCATTTGCAGGAATAAAATAAAAAAATTAATAGTATGTTTGAACTGGTTTTTGGAAGACTCGGAATTAATTCTGGAGGTGTAGAATTGATTCTGAGTGATTTTGAGGTGTTTGTTTGATCAAAAATAGAATTGATTCTGCCTCCAGAATTGATTCTACTTGAAGTTAAAATTTGTAGTTTCTACTTCTAGAATTGATTTTAGATGATTTTTACACTGAAATTTATTGTTCAACTCACTTTTACGTGAACGTATCCAAACATAAATCAATTTTATTAAACTCAATTCTATTAAAATCAATTCTATTAAACTCAATTTTGTTATAATCAATTATGTTCACCGCCAATCCAAAAACACCCTAAGAGTATATGTTTTTTTTTTGAAATCTTAGTATTTGACCCTACGACCGACTAATTCAAGAGGATCAATCTCACCATCCACTTGTGGAGACCCGATTAAAATAAGAACAAAATTCTATATGAGCAAGTCTCTAGATCAAAACCTCAACTACTAGACCAACCCATAAAAATTATATTAACCCTATATGTTAATAAATTAAACAAGATAAATTTTCATTATTTGTTTAATAAAAAATATTCATGTTTTTAACAGAAGTATCTAAATAATAAACTTTTTTCAATATTTTTTAAAATAATTATGTTTCAAATAAAAAATTTTGCTACTAAGAGCTCGAGTGAATTGAATTGACGTCCCGCTAGGGCTGGAAATGAGTCGAGTCGAGTCGAGTCGAGTCGAACTCGCCTCAACTCAGTTCGACTCGTTAAGAATTGGCCGAGTTCGAGTTCATCGCGGACTTTTTTTTCAGCTCAAACTCGACTCGTTAAGAATTGACCGAGTTCCAGTTCCAGTTCGAGCTCATCACGAACTTTTTTCCATCTCAAACTCGACATGTTAGAAGTTTACGAACATCTTGGTTCAACTCGTTAGGTTTATCTTGTTAGGTTCAACTCTCTTATATTTGACATTTTAAATTAATATTTTTTAAAATAAAAAATATAGAAATAAAATAAAATTTATAAGATTGAAATTTATACGATGTTGATTCTATTTGTATAATTTTTTTTAGAAATAATTTGCTCTCTTGAGAATATAAATTATCAATTAAAACCGTAAGATTAGAAAAAAGATGGGGTTAAGATTTGAAGCAAATATTTAAACTTACTCTTAAAGACAATATAATTTATCTCATATATAATTGAGTTGACTCGTGAACCTAACGAGTCAAACTATCTATAGTTCAAGTTCGGCTCGTTTAGTTAACGAACTTAGTTTTTAGCTCATATTCGACTCATTTGGTTCATGAACGTAGTTCAACGATTTAATTTTCGAATCGAGTTTTGAACTATTTTCGAGTTGGTTCGGTTCATTTCCACTCCTACGTCCCGCCATTTAACATTTTGGTAGGTAAGACAGGTGGAATGACGCCTCCAATGAGACAAATCAATCCAAATGGCGCTTTCAGTAAGGCAAGCCGATTCAATTGAGGTCTACTCTTTCTTTTTTTTAAAGAAAACATCAATTCATCTGGCGTTGACACATCTTCTTTTTGTTTTTTTTTCTAATTTTTTATTTTAATTAATTAAAAACTTGATTAAATATTAATATTATTTAATTTTAATCATATTACATGGGAGAATATTTGCTACATTAATGATAACGATCTACTTGATCATACAGTCCACCGGTTCCACACTCTCGAGATATCCTTTCTCGTGAAAGTCTTTACTGATTCACCTAAGATGTTTGATACGATGTCCTTGGAGCATCACCATCACAATCATCCATAAACATGTCTTGTAATTCTAAATAGTCGCGTGTCTGCATTAGTGTGTTGCCGTAATTGATGTGTGTAGTTTGGTTGTGTTGTTTGAGTTGACGGGATTTGATGACTTTCTTAGCAAGTGTATTAATACAATCGAAGTAATAAAATAAAGATCATCGTGACAGAAATTGCAAATTTTGACAAGGTTGTAATTGTGCGTTTGAAGGTAAATACGGTGGATTTTCATATTGGTTTTGCGGAAAATAATTACACGAATAAAATTTGATAAAAGTTACGATAATGAGAATGTGATTAGATCTTATTTGAATCCCTTAGTTTTTCATGTTGATGATTGTGCATTACTTGAATTGAATTAACTGTATAGTTTTACGATGGATTAACAATAATTTCCTAATTTCTTAGGCAAATTCGAAGTAAAACATAAGGATCTATGTGCGTTAATTATTTACCCACAACTTATAAACCTATTCCTAGCTAATTATTAAGTTGAAAAATTGCTCTATTTCTGGTCGATAGACTTACGGTCAATAATTCCTACTCATCTAATTTTACTTTGCGCGCTCGTCAACACCTAAAGAGCATTAAGAATAAAAGCAATTGAATAACAATTATATAGTCAAAACATTTAAATAATATCAAACAGTCATATGATCCAATAAAGTAAAATCAAGTTCATCTTCTAAGACCTAATCAAAAGAAATATAGCTACACATAATGATACAAATCATTACCATGAGTTTAGATGAAGAGAACATGAAAATTAATGAAGAATAAAGTCTTTAATGGCTCAAAAACTCCCAAAATCCTTGCTTTCTAACTTTTGGCCGTCACTTTCTTTGATCAAATTTGAAACCTGTGTTAAAGTGCCTAACTTTTCCTTTTAAATAGGAAAAATTGTGTCAAGGAAGCCATCCATCGTGTACACGACGCCACACAATGGTCACACGATGCCACACGATGGTCACATGATGCCGCATGATGGTCACATTGTTTTTCCAATATGTTTCTGTTAGAACAAGAATTGTTCTGATCAATATTCTTAGTTTTGATGATAACAATGTATATGAATTTTGCTTAAGACAATGTGGTACTCTAATCCTATGCAATTTCCATTTCAGGAAATATACAAAGAGTATGCACAAAATCAGCGCAAGAAGCACTGACTCAGAAGGTTCAGCATGCAACATCAGAACATGCTCTTGCAAGACATCAGAAGATGGTCAAGCAGAATCAGAACATGGTCTATTGAAGCATCAGAAGAACTTGAGATCAGAAGCAGAAGCACTGAAGTTCTCATGGTATCACGCTTGAAGCACTTCAAAGTCAGAAGACAAGAAGATGCTCTGCACCAAGCTGTTTGACTCTGATATATTCAAACGTTGTATCTACAAAGATCAGATCAGAAGCAAGTACAAGATGGCAGGCTACGCTGACTGACAAAAGGAACGTTAGAAGCTATTAAAGGCAAAGTCAGTTAAAGCAGGAAAAGCAAGGCTCGAGGTAGTTGACAAAAGAGTGAAACATTAAATGCAATGTTGTACGAAACACGCAACGCATTAAATGCTCCCAACGGTCATCTTCTCAAAACGCCTATAAATAGAAGTTCTGATGAGAAGCTGAACACAACACTCTACGCAAACATACAGAAACGCTGTCAAAGTGAAAAGCTCTCAAAACTTCATCTTCAACCTCACTTCATTACTATTGTAATATCTTAGTGAGATTAAGCTTAAACTTAAGAGAAAAATCACAGTTGTGATTATAACTTTTTAAGAAGTATTGTATAACTCTTGTAAGAATTTGTTTACATTCATTTGTAAAGAACTAGAGGAGATCAAGTTGTGATCGGATTCTCTAGAAGTCTTAGAGGGTATCTAAGCATTGTGTTCCTAGAGTGATCAGGTTGTGATCAGAATACTCTAGAAGACTTAGAGGGTATCTAAGTGGAAAACCATTGTAATCAAGATTGATTAGTGGATTAAATCCTCAGGTGAGGTAAATCACTTTAAGGGGGTGGACTGGAGTAGTTTCGTTAACAACGAACCAGGATAAAAATCATTGTGCAATTGTTTTTATCTTAAGAGTTTTAAAGTCACACTTATTCAAACCGCCCTTTCTAAGTGTTTTTCTATCCTTCTGTTTCTTGCCTTTTACTTGTTGAATTTATACTTTTTCATCTATGTTCCTCTATTCTTCACTTGATCAAGTACTTGTTATATCTTCTACAATTTTCTCTTGATTATCTAAAAAAAACTTCAAAATGATTTTAAAAAATGCTTATAAAAATTATGTAATGATAAAGTGTCATCACAAACCCAAACTTGTTATGTTACTTGTCCTCAAGGAACTCATTCATACTTGTGAATCTCCTTAGAGTTTTGCACATACCAAACCAACAACAGACACCAATTATAACAGAGTTGGGAATTACATTGCTTACCTCAATTGAGATCAATCCAAAGAGTTTTCTCTAACTTCTCTATATACACTTATCTCTCATCTCATATTTGTTCACTCGAATTGACAAGTAATCACACAATCAATGTATGAAAGCATTTTACCATAGGTTTGCAAAATTTCTAACAAAGTCAATCAAAGTCATATTTAAACACGCACTTTCGAGGTATTTTCAAGATTGTAATGAGGCTTATGTCAGGGTAGGATATTTTGGGATAGTAGGCTAAACTTTTGGAGTTAGATACCTAGTTTTCCTTATGTTACTATGTTCCTTTCATAATAATATTTTGCCTAGTGAATCGGTGTTAGACGAAGACAACTTATCTAGAGGAGGGTGCATAGATCCCTAGCTATAAAAAAAAACTTAGTGAGATCAAGTGTTGTAAGATTATTGGCTTTCTTGATGGTCATGACCTTCGATTGCCAATTCCTGGTAAGACATCTTAAAACCTTGTTAGTAGCAATAGTATTGGAAATAGGATTAACTAACAAGTCTAAACGATTAATAAGATGTGAGAACCTATTTTGCATTTGAGCTATGGATTCACCATGCTTCATGCGAAAGAGTTCGAACTCTTGATTAAGTGTATTAATTCGGGCATGTTTGACCTCACTAGTTCCCTCATAGGTAACTTGTAGAGCGTCCCACATTGCCTTAGCGGTCTAACAATGAGAATTGCGATAAAAACTCATCAACACCAAGAGCAGATACGATAAAATTTTTGCTTTCCAATCATGTGACCACTTCTTATCATCTACCTCATTCCATAGTGCTTTGGGCTTAGGTGTGACAACACCATCAACAAGATGTGTTATTGGTGTAGGATCATTTTGAATGCCCCCCCACACACCTTTATCATATGAGTTCACATGAATTTGCATACAAGCTTTCCAATAACTATAATTTTCTCCCGTAAAGATTGGGCCTCTTTTATAATCCCTTTAAGTTCGTACGCCATTTTCTAATAAGAGTTTCGAAGCATAGAATGAACCAGGCTCTTGATGTCACTTGCTAGACGATGACAATGTATCTAGATGAGGTGAATAGATCACCAAGCCAAAAACACCAAATAAAATTTGGTTTTTAAAGCTAATAGAAAATAGTGCTAGCGGAAGGTTTTCCTATAGAATGATTAAGTCGTCTATACGAACCAAGTTATTAGAACTCTGATATGGAATAGCCTTATGGAATAAAAAATACATAAAATGAATTAATTGAATTACACACTATTATTTGTTTATACCAAGTTATTTGCAAAGCTATTTCCAATGATAACAGGCAAAATTTTTGAGTTATGCAATTTATCAAACACTTGGCGTGCGAGCGAATTTTCAGAATTTTTCCTTTGAGTTGTGTTGATATGAAAACCACTTACAATCAAAGTAATTATAAGCCAATAAACACATCACTTTAAACAAAAACAATTGCAGAAAAATTCTTATGATTCGATCGATCGAAAAATATTATTCGACAAATTGCGTAATGAAAATAAAGCAAGTAAAGAGATAAGAGAGAGAGATCAACACGAGGATTTGTTTAGGTAGTTCCCCCCTTTGTCCTCGCGTGTAGGTACGTCTTCCCCTAATTCCAATTTTGGAATTAGGAAATTTCTTACTATGAAAAAAGTTAATTACAAGAGAATTATTCCAAGAGCAACCTTACAAACCCAACCGTTTGATGTTGATTCAACCCCTTATCTTCTTTTGATCTTAAGCAAGCTCAAGACACAATAACTACCAATTAGTTATTCGATTATTTCCACTCCTTTGTGTTCTTTATCTCCAAAGCTTTCGTGTACGATCAATTTCCATATTGTAACACAAGGTTTCAATTTGATTCGCCTTTATTTCGCTACTTCCTTTGCGTTCTTTATCTCCAAAGGCTTTTCACTTGACCACAATCCTCTATTGAAAGACTTGCACTAAAACCCCCAAATCTACCAAAGATCTTGGAGGATAAACCCGTGTTTTTTTTATGAAACCCCCTACAATTCTCAATCCAATATTCTCCGCTACACAAGAACCTAATTGGACATCATCATACCTCGTCTAGATGGCAACCCAACAAAAGATGATTATGTGTGATTTGTCAGTGTGTATGCATAGGTTGGAGGTTGAAGGTGAAGAACAAATGCAGTAAGTGTTTATAGATTCATCAAGTTAGAATGATGCATGAATGATGTATTTATAGTTGTGGAAGTTTGGTGGCAAAAGGAGGAAATTTGAAATTAAAAGAAATTAAATAAAATGACTTATGAAATAGTATGTGTCGGCCTATAGGTTGAATGTGCCGACGCATAGTGTTAAAAGTAACAGCATGTGCTGACCTATGTATCGTATGTGCCGACACATAAGAATAATCCTTTCAGTATGTGACGACCTATAATTGTGTATGCGTCGTCCTATGAAACAAAGACATTCTTCACTCCTATCATATGCCTAGAACATCCACTGTCAAAATACCAGTCTTCTCTAGATGAGACCTTAGAGAGGTATGAGCTATGAGACTCGTGATAAAATCCTTCACTTTCCACTCCTGTCTAGTTTTAATCCTTACATGATTATCCCTAGGTTGAGGAGAATGTTTTGGATAACCATACAGTTTGTAATAGAATGGTTTTATGTGACCATACTTTCAACAGTAGACATTTCCAACGCTGGAGCTTTGGCTCTGGTATGAGTTTCCTGAAATCTGGCAGGTTGTTGTAATATTTGGTCAGACATTATGCTCTTATCCTTCACTTTATCTGGAACAAATCTCATCATAGGGGTTTTATTTTTATTTTTTAAAGATTGGTATTTAAACCATATACCAGTAACTCTTCTACCTCCTTCTACATCTTAAATAATTTCATCCAACACATTACACCCAATGTACAACATCCTTATGGACTTAGTCATATTTTCAAACTTTGATGTTAACAAAGTCACTTCATCCTGGAGATCAAAGATATTAGCTAAACATTCTTCCTTTTCATCCTTCAATTGAGCTGTGATTTCCTTCTGTTTTTCTCCTAGCTGGCAGATCTCTTCACTTCTGTTGCATAATTCTTTGTAAGAAGCTTTCAGTTCATCATAAGGCATTTCTTTAACACATAAGTCTTCATCAGAATCCTACCTTCTAGTTAAGTTAGTTACAAATTTAGCATATTCATTCTTAGTTTCATTTTCAGAGGTATCATCATCTGACCAAGAGATAGACAACCTCGTATGTTGCCTCTTGAGATATGTAGGACACTACGCTCTAATGTGCCCAAAGCCTTCACATTAATGACAATGAATGTCTTTACTATTGATTGGACTTCTCATCTGTTCTGGTTTATATTTAAAGGTCATAGTTCATGTTGATGTCATTTGAGATGTTCTTAACATTTGGTCTTGACTTCCTGGTCATTCTCTTCAGATATTTGTTGAATTGCCTCCCAAGTAGTACAATAACATTTGACATTCCTTCATCAGTACCCAAGTCACGTTGACCCTCTTCATCTTCAGTGTTGGATACAAATGTTATGCTCATGTTCTTCTTTTCAGATTTGTCACTAATAGCCAATTCAAATGTTTGAAGTGACCCAACAAATTCATCCACTCTCATAATGCTGACATCTTTCGCTTCTTCAATGGTTGTTACCTTCATGTCAAATCTCTTAGGTAAAGAGATCTGATAATTTTTCTGACTTGGTTTTCTATTGACTAGGGCTGGCAATGAACCGAACCAATTCGAAAATAGTTCAAAAGTCAGTTCAACAATTAAATCGTTGAACTAGGTTCATGAATCAAATGAGCCGAATATGAGCTAAAAACTAAGTTTGTTAACTAAATGAGCCGAACTTGAATTATACGTAGTTCGACTCGTTAGGTTCATGAGTCAACTCGATTATATATGAGATGAATTATATTGCCTTTAAGAGTAAGTTTAAATATTTGTTCCAAATCTTAACCCTAACATTTTTTAGTCTAACACTTTTAATTGATAATTTATATTCTCAAGAGAGCAAATTATTTCTAAAAAAGTTATACAAATAGAATCATCATCGTATAAATTTTAATCTTATAAATTTTATTTTATTTCTATATTTTTTATTTTAAAAAATATTAATTTAAAATGTCAAATATATATATATATATATATATATATATATATATATATATATATATATATATATATATATATATATATATAGAGAGAGAGAGAATAATTTTCATACACTGACAGTGTAAAACTCTTTTACACAGTCAACCAATAAAAATTGAATAATTTGACATGTCAGTTTTAATTATATTATTTAACTTTAATTGAGAATATTTATGAAAAAAGGGTTTACATCTAATACAGATTCACGTTCCTAAATTAGTGGCTTTCAACAACTGCACCTTCTTCGCTTGGCTTCCAACTGCACTTTCCTAAGTTCCTCTTCTTCCAAGTATTTTTGTTTTTCTTTTCTTATTACCAACAACAACGTTTGCAAGAAAAGCTTCGAATCTCGGTGGTCTTCTTCGTTGGACTCAAAGTGGAAGTTTCGTTGTTCATCGAAGTTTCTCATCTTCAAAATTATTCTTGTTCTTCTCGCTGCCCCCAATTTCAAACATCCAATTTTTTTATAAAAAAAAAACTGGAAGTCAAAATTATTTTAAGAAAAACTCATGTACTCTTAATTTTTCTCTTTGCTGGTGTTCCCCCAAATTATGCTTTGATAATTTTATCTCATATATCATCATGGTCCTAATTTCTTCACCCACTCTCACTCATTCTCTCTCTGTATATATATTTTTTCATTTCATAGTGCACCTGAGAAATCTACTATGATAATGATATTATAATAGGAAATAATGAGTATAAGGTACTCGAACCCTCAACAAACAAGGATCATATTCTCTCCTCCTAATAAACTACATCATGGATCTACACCTAATAAACTCTTAATCACATTCTTTATAGTCACAAAAAGAACAAATAATTTATTGTTTCTCATATTAACCAAAACTAAGGACCACAAAGAATTTGTATTTTTCAGTAGTAGCACATGAAAGCCATAAATACGCTTAGAATAGCCTTTGTATGGTTATTGAATAGTAGCTGCAGAAATTTGGTGATCTTTGCACCTGGTAGACAATTTTGTCCAATCTCATTGATTTTAAGTACATGACAAACAAAATGAACCGCTTGCGTATAAAATTTGATATACTGGTCTTATTCTAACTATCAAAATTATACTCGTAGCAATTCCACGGACACCAGCTAAAACCATAAAATTGATTCTGAAGCAATTTGCACCATAACAAATGGAGTTTCCTTGTTTTGCAGCTTCTGTGTCATACAAATTTCCAGCAAGGAAAACAGAAAAAAGAAGTGCACCAATTGGATTTCCTAGCATCATGAAGCTGCTAATTACACCAAAGTGGTTTAAACTAAATAGCTCAGAACAGTTGCAACCATTATAGAATATTGAACTCCATAGCACATTCCAAGTAAAGTTGTTGCAGCATAAAGAGTTCCATCTAGTGCTGAAGCATAAAGCAAAAATGCTATGGCCAACCTCATCCATTTCCAGGCTGACAAAATAATAGAAGAAAAACATTCGTTGAACTGGTACGATCCATCAGCTCATAACACGATTTAACCGTAAAACCACCACCATCATAATCCAACCAATTGAACTCTTCATCACCGGACATCGAAGGCACGACATCTTGTAATAACACTGGGATTTTAGCCTCCTGATGTGCTGCAGCAGACTGCGGAACAACATCAGGACAGAGTTAATTCCAGCACTGAATGCCTTCGTTCCACTGGCCCGCATTATCAATGCTCCCGAACTTGTCAATTGCTTCCTCATAAGCTTTAGGAAACACGTCTTTCAAGCCGGATTACAATATCTATGATGAATAATACCACTCCAATGTCAAACACAATGTTTCTCTTTTGACAATTTTCACCAATCCCAAAAGAAGGTGTCTTAAATTATTAGCCTTTTTGTGTGGGAGAGTAAAATTTGACATTGTTTTCTGAATTTCTATTCGAGTCAAAGTTAATATCTCTTTTGCTTCGATCTCGTAAATAAAAAATGCTGAAATAATTTTTCTATCATCAAGAATTTAAGCGACTGAACAATACATACCATGTATCTCTAACTGAATTTTATACATAACTTTATTAACAGGTTGTCTTAGTTTATGAAATAGAGACATTGTCATCTGAAATATATATTATATTTGGTTATATTACCTTTTGAATATGATAAATTGGAAGCATGCATGGTTTAGTAGGTAAGCCATACACTCATTCTTATAGAACATAATATAATAAAATACAATGTAATTTATCGCAGAGCATGCATTGAAAAATTACAAAGCTATTTGCAATTTAGAATAAGAATCCAAAATAAAGTGTGATTATTTTTTGTATTCACTTGTATGTGTATAATAGCATGTCATATATTAAAATGTGATAATTATATTGTTTGAGCTTTTGTATAGAAAATAACTACATAAAAGTTCATGGTCATTAAAAAGATCCAGCAATCATAATTGTATCACAAACTTGCTCTTTTGAGTTGGTTCTGGTTCTAAAATATAAATACCAACAAATTAAGTCAATACAAAACAATACAAATGAGAATATTATTTCAATAATTCAAGAAATAAATAAATCTTTCATAGTATATTCAGTTTCTTATGATTGGTCATTCCTCAAACTCTTGATGCTCTTTAATATAGTTGAATTAGAGGAATGACAGAAGTGCTATAGAAGTAAAACTGATTTTGAGTATTTATCCACTGCATTATAAATCTGCAAATTCACTGGTTGTAGTTACTGTCTTCCACAGTTTTCTGCAATGCAAATAACAAAAGAAACAAATTATTACTAACATTGTTAGACTTTTTAAGAAGGTAAAATATTCTAAAAGCATTAAACCAAGCACAAGGCTAAAAAATAAAATAACATAAAGAGTTATAATAGATTGTAGTTATATCACCTGTGAGTGAATCAAACCAGAAACCTCACCATTAGCAGCACCAGTGTTTGAAAGTTGACCATTGATAATATTACACCTAAAAGATATAGTGCATCATATCTTTAACTTAACATAGTAAAATGAATTGTAATACAAACTAATTTATGAAGTTCCTTTGAACATACCTTGATTGAATTAAACTTGGACATTTACGTTTGTTGTGGCCTTTTTTCTTACAATAACTACAAGTAGACAAAACTGATTTGACCAATTCTAAACTTCCTTTCATTCGCAATGTCCGTGGCCGCCCTTTAGTTGCTCTAACTGGAGGATCACGCAATGTCATATTATTGTTGGATAATTTTGAGGTAACTTCAATGGTCGAGTTATTAAGTTCTTCTTTTGATTCTTCAAGATCCAATTGATCAAGTTCCACAATTACGTTTTGCAAAGCTTGAATTGCAATATCATGATGTTTTGGTGATCGTGAAGCTCTTTCAGATAGTTCAAGAGAGTGAACCATAACACTATTAAACAAAGAAGTACTGGAATCTTTGTTTTTCCCTTCATGCAGTTCTTGAATTGCCAATCCCTTACTTTTTTCTTTCTTAGCATTTATAGTCCAACGACGCATAACATATTGAGAAGGGAGAGAATGCACACTTTTCTTTATGAGTACATTTAACCCATGTCTACAGAGAATTCCCATAAACTCAAACATGTGACAACTACAATTTACTTCTTTTGAAATAATATTAAAAGTCACATGATAATTAGGCTTCTCTTTGCAAATTTCATGAACCTTATATGTCGACACTTCTGTAGAAAAATCAATTTTTTCCGCTATAAACATCTGAGAGCTAACCAACTCATCTTGAAATATCCTAAACATTTTTCTTGTATAAATCTTTGAGACTTCTTCTTCCATGGGATATAAAGTACGCAACAGGGGTTTTGAATTCAATGTTTTGAAAGTCTTCTGTCTTTCACTATTATATCGTGCATCAAGAGCCTTTTCATATTGTGTCACAAATTTGCTCAATGGAGTACTTGAATTCAAAAAATCTTTAAAAAAACTATTGATACTTTCACTCCTTTGGGTGGTAGACATTCCAGCACAAAAATCTTGACGTACAAAAGCCGGAATCCATTTTTCTCGTATAAAGTATATCTTTTCTAACCATTTATTATCTTGCAACTCATACTTATCTATCATTGCTTCCCAATCAGAATCAAATTCTTCTACAGTGATAGATTGATGAATACACTTATGAAATTGATTTTTGAATTCACCATGCTCGTGATAAATATAGTTCAAATACTCTGGGACTTTCTTTTGAATGTGCCACATACAATAATGATGATTAACCCCTGGAAACACCCTTGCAACTTCATTTGTAATAGCCATGTCTTGATCAGTGATAATAGTTTTAGGACAAACTCCATCCATTGCTTCTAACCAAGTACTTAACAACCAAAAGAAACTATCTTCAGTTTCGTCCCACAGTAGAGCACAACCAAAAAGAATTGATTGTTGATGATGATTAACTCCAGTGAATGGAACAAAAGGCATTTTATATCTATTTGTTAAGTATGTTGGATCAAAGGTTACCACATCACCAAAATACTTGTAAGCCATTCTAGACCTTGAATCAACCCAAAAACAATTTGCTAATTTTCCTTCTACATCCATTTGAAATGCATAAAAAAATCCAGGATTCTTCAATTGGCAATCTTTAAAATAAGATAACATCAATTGAGCATCTCCTTTTTCTAATTGTTTCTGTCTCTTTGCACTTAAATAATTAACAACATCTTGTTTGCTAAATCCAACATTATCAATACCGCCACTTTCAGTGTATAAGACAGAAGCTATTTTGCAAGGACGTAATCCCGAATCATCAAGCACATCAATAAGTTTTTTTTGTACTTTGGTTTTCCTTCTATGCACTCGAAGAAATCTTGAACTTTTTGGAGAAAAAAGTTCATGATTATGGTCTCTTACAAATTTATAAACAATCCATTTCTCGTCATTTTTCTTTACATATAGCATTGCCTTGCATCCTATTCTTGTTTCATCATGTGGTGCACCACCAATACTATCTCTTTTCACATATTTTTTTGCTCTAAACCCTTCTTTTGAACAAAGGATTTCATGGCCTATTATCACACCGTTTGTTCTTGATTTAGTAACACGGCCCATACGAAAGCTAAATCCTTTGCTTTTTGCATACTTTGTGTAATAGCTCTTTGCATCTTCAATTGACATAAACTCCATACCCTCGTAAGGCTCTAAAGGGGGATTTACTGGTATTTCAGTATCAGCATAATCGATATTACAATCAGTTTCAAGTATATCATGAGAGCTAATTATGGTTGAATTATCTTCTATGTTGGTCATCCTTAACCTGCCATATAGGTACCCAATTCTTATTTATTAATATGAAAACAAAAAGATCATTAATATATGACTGCTAATATATGAAACTTAAACAAACCGAAAACTACTCACCTTTTTCTATAACAGTGGTAAAGATTGATATTATACTATAATTTCAAATTAATACAAAATAGAATGCGTTGAAATGGAAGTAGTCCATATCAACTTCACCTTTTCTAAAATAGTGATGAAAATGGTGATTATATAATAATTTAAGACTAATACAAAAAATAATGTATTGATCTAGATCAACAAAAAATAAGAAATAGAAAATAAAGGCATATGACACAGGAATATCACGAAAAATCAAAACAACAAAAAAGTAATACATTCAACCAATTAAGCTTATCAATAACTAAGCGATCGAAACAATGGAGACAAGAACAAAGACAATAAGAATTAAATCAATGGATGATGGAGTTAAGGGCTAAGTACTTACTGTCATGAACACATAAAGAGAATAACCCAGAAAACTTCCACTTTGAGTCCAACGAAGAAGAACACCGAGATTCGAAGCTTTTCTTGCAAACGTTGTTGTTGGTAATAAGAAAAGAAAAACAAAAATACTTGGAAGAAGAGGAACTTAGGAAAGTGCAGTTGGAAGCCAAGCGAAGAAGATGCAGTTGTTGAAAGCCACTAATTTAGGAACGTGAATTTGTATTAGATGTAAACCCTTTTTTCATAAATATGTTCAATTAAAGTTAAATAATATAATTAAAACTGACATGTCAAATTATTCAATTTTTATTGGTTGACTGTGTAAAAGAGTTTTATACTGTCAGTGTATGAATATTATTCTCATATATATATATATATATATATATATATATATATATATATATATATATATATATATATATATATATATATATATATATATATATATATATATATATATATATATACAGACTTTAAAAAATTACTTTTAAGTCCGGGAAATAAGCAAGTTGAACCTAACAAGATAAATCTAACGAGTTAAACCGAGATGTTCGTGAACTTCTAACAAGTCGAGTTTGGGCTGAAAAAAAAGTTCGTGGTGAGCTCGAACTCAAACTCGGCCAATTCTTAACAAGTCGAGTTTGAGCTAAAAAAAGTTCGTGATGAACTCGAACTCGAACTCCGCCAATTCTTAATGAGTCAAACTGAGCTGAGGCGAGTTCGACTCGACTCATTTCCAGCCCTACTTTTTACATCTTCTCTCTCAAGGAACTAGATGAATTTTCTATTTCAAGAATATTCATGTGAAAGTCATGAATGCTCTCATCATCTTTCATCTTTAGATTCTCAAATTTGATAGTGAGAAGCTGAAGTCTAGACATCTTCACTTTAAATGTGCCTTCATGAGTGGTTATGAGTATTTCTTAAGCATCTTTGCCACATTACAAGTGTTTATCAACCTGAATATGTTCTTGTCAACTCCATTGAATAGGGCATTCAAAGCTTTGGAATTTCCAAGAGAAAGTTCATCTTCTTACTCGGACCAGTCCTCTTCTCGCTTTTCAGATGTGTTCCCATCTTTTTCCTTCACCACATGGTGTTCACAACCTTTGATAACAACTTTTTAGGTTTTGCTGTCCATGGATTTTAGAAAAGCCACCATACGCGCCTTCTAGTAGTCATAGTTGGTCTCATCCAAAACATGTGGTCTGTTAGTATTTCCTCCCTCCTTTTCCATAGTACCAAAATATATCTTTCCTGAATCTCACCCAAATATACAGGGTGCCGACTCATATGCCAATTGAAATTCTGGTACACAGAGATCAGAAGTTGAACTAAATGCCACGACACTGATATCAGATCAGTCACAACAACAAGAATAATTATGCACGTAAGGTAAACTTCTAAAAGTAAATAACACAGATAATTGTTAACCTAGTTCGGTGCAACATCGCCTACTTTGCGGGCATCCAAGCCAGGGAGAAAATCAACTGAAATAGTACTAGTTTGAAGCCTAATTAGACAGACTCTAGTTTACAATCTTCTAACCTAATCACTACCTATGCTATTTCTGTCGCTAAGACACTCCTAGATATGAGTCCCCTCTCACTTCCCTTCTATCACACAATAGTGATAACAATAACAACAATCAAATGATAGAAGATACACTTCCAAGACACATGATCCACTCTTGCTTAAAAGTTCATGAGTGATTGACAAATTACAACTCAAACTCAGTCCAACTCTAATATCAAGGTGATAATATAGTGGCTCACAATAAACAATGAACAAACTAAAACCCTAAAAAAATCTCTTCAATACACGCCTAGTTGATGCATTAGGTTTAGATTGTTCTTTTAAATAGTCTTCCATAAGCATGGGCTTTTGGACTCTTCATTCAAGTGAAACACATATCCAAAATAGTAGCTGCAGGTCTTCTGAATAATCTTCCGCACAAAAATAGGAATAAAATAGAATGTTTCGTAAAATGTATCAACATCCTATTTTACGAAACAAGTGTACAGCTAGAATAGAAACAATTGTTCCAAAATAAATCATTCTTGTACTGCGAAAATATGTGAAATAAAATAGTAGGGAATCTCTCATATAAATAAACCAAATCTTCCAATAAGTAAAAACGCAACCTACTACGATGTCTGATTAACATGTCATGACATCTTTCTCAGTATGTTGTTGTGATACATGTTTTACCAAAACTTTTTCCAATCATAAAATCACAGAACTAACAATATCTAATCAAAATTTTATGGGCTGTATTATTTAAAAATCTCAAAATATTTGTTAATAATCAATCAAAATATTTTTTCTCGATTTATTTTTTAACTTTTTGGGCTATAAAAAATTTCAAAACCAATGCAGTTTGTGTATACAAAAAGACATGTTATTGTTTAATTTAATTAGTTTTAATGTGTGCATCTATATTGAATAATTTTAATATTTCTTATTAATTGTGTTGTTTTAAATTTAATTTTAATTTTAATAAATTTTTATAAAATCAAATATTTGCTATTAATCTATCAAAATATTTTTTTCATTTTTTTATTGTTTTATGTATTTCTATAAATGATTGAGCGAGTGGGTATCTATTGGTGTTCACAATGGTTTTAAATTGAATCTTATTTTCATAAATTTTTATAATATCAAAATATTTGCTAATCAATTTTATTAAACCGGTTTAATTGATAGTTGTGTATAAATATCAGGTGTAGGGTTGTGGGTTTAAACTTATAACATTTCACTTATTCACTTTTAAAATGGTGAATTTAGCCACTAAATTATTTAAACAAAAAAGTTTGTTAGTCAACATAAAATGCTAAATAAATAATATTAATATTTCTTATTAGTTATGCGGTTTTAAATTGAATTGGTTTTAAAAGCAAACAATACTCAATCAAAATTTTGTGCTATATTGTTTTAAAATCTCAAAATACATGCTATTAATCTCATACAAGAAAAGTCTCTCTTTTCCTCAATCCTCAAGCATTCCACATCAGCAAATGCTCCCTCAATTTTCCACGTCACTTTTCTCAATTTTGTGCTCTACTGCCTCCATTATGCTACGGCAGTTACAATTCTCACGTACGTTGCAGTTACTAAGTATCCTCTTTGTCTTCCAAAACCTTCCTCTTATTCTTCCAAAACGGTTTCCAAATCCTTTTTCCTTTCACACTCAGAACGAATCTCCTTCCTCTCTCTCTCTCTCTGAGCCAAAACGGCAGTGCCTCCACTCTCCTTCTTCGAGAACTGCTCCGATTCATCTCCTCTGATAGTCTTCTGTCTCCGTTCATCGTTTGATTATATTGCTGAGCAGTTTTGTTCGCGTTTGAACCGATGGTGTTTGGTTTTGAATGTTTGATGATGAATGTTGAGTTGATACAACTCTGAATCGGCAAAGGTGGGTGAGATCTTTCCGAGTTTATGTTATTTTCTCTTTATTCTCTCTTCTTCTCTCTCAAACTTTCTGCTTTATTTTCTCCATTCAAATGTGATTTAGGTGTATTAATGTTGCTTAATTTAGTTTTATTTTTGGAATGAATTAATAGGCCACCAAGTGTTTGTTATAATGATTGAGGATTGTTGGAGAATTGAAGAGAATCTATTAAAGATTGAAGGTGTTATGAGGTGAGTTTTCTGTTATGGAAGTTTGTTACCGATATTCTTATGCTTTTCTGAATTTTTTTATATAGATTGAAATCGGTGATGGTGATTATGGAGAGAAATGTGGAGATATGGAGGAGGATTCGGGAATCACGGTGGTGAGAGAAAGATGATTTGAAGAGAGGTTGTTACAAACCTGTTAGAGGTGAATTCCTTTTCTCTTTTTCGGTTGCGATTTTCTACAATTTCTGATACAGACAGATTTTCTTGCCCTTTCAAAACTCTGTCCTCCGATTCTGTTATTATGTTCCCGTTATAATTATTTCCTCTCATTTTCTGTTATGGTGAGTTCCAAATGTTGTGACAATAGAAAGCTATTTGGCAGATATATTATCTACTGTTCCTTCTTTGCAGCAAATTATCTCTTGCAATGGATATTTAAGGTTATATATAGCACATGTTTGACAATTAGTGTTTTATCCAGAGCACTGAATGCTACAAGCAATGGGTGAGTTGTTCCATCTAAAAGCATATTTAAGATCTTATTGGCAGTTATAGATTCTTATATATCTACAATGGTTTCTTATTATGATTTTGGATTATCAAATTCCCATTTTATTATTCACATGAAACAAATTTGCAGCTTCTTCATTTAGGGTTTTGTTTTCCAATGGAATTGAAATTTATTCTTTCACTAATTATGGAATTGAAATTTATATTGATTTGTTATTTTTGTTATTTTATTATGGGTGATGGAGCAGAGAGAACAGTGAAGAAGGTGAAATTGTCCAAGGCTCTTACCATTCCTGATGGCGGCTCGCAGTGTGGATGCTGTTTTGTTGAATGATTCCAGTGCTTTGCTTTTTGGGATTCTTACTGATAAGGTTTGTTGATAAATTTGTGTTGATGTTTTATCAAATGAGATGTTCAATGTGGTTGATTTGTGTTGATTCCCATGGATATTACATTTTTCTGTAAGTTCTCCATAATTTTCTCTTATTGTTCAATTTGATTAACCTGAATTATAGCCTTAATTATTGCATTAATTTTTATTCTATAGTTTCTAAAAAATGGTTTGATTGTGTTGTTGATAAAGAAGAAGAAGAGGATGATTGTGAGTTAAAGGGAAGTGAATCAGAGGTTAAATGACCTGATATGTTGGTTTTTACTGCATTTCTTTATTCGTTTTTGTCGCCGTCGTCCAATTCTGGAGATAATAGTGTAATTGGTGATGTGAGTGTGGCTGAAAATGATGACATAATGAATGAGAATTTGGTTGTTAAGGGTTTGTTATCTACAAGTAAACAATCACTTTCTAGAATGGGCGGGTTTCAAACTCAGAAGTGTGGGAGGGATGCTTTTGAAAGTGATGGGTGTGGTGTTGAGATGAAACATATTCATCTGTTGAAAGAGGATCCTGGTAAGCCTTTGGTTGATTGTTTGCAGATGTTTCAGAATATTTTAAAATCCTCTTTTCCTCCATTAGGTATTTCATGAGCTGTTTTGTGATAAGTTCTTTTATTTGCAAGTTGCCTTCAAAAGTGGCGAATTCAAACGACAAGTTATTTTTATTGGTGGATTAACGGATGGATTTCTTGCTACCGCATAAATTCAGTATTTCATAATTTTCTGATGTCGAATATAATCTAAAATATTTTTGGTTGACTGTATGTCAATAGACGAACAGAAGCAACTGTGAATTTTTCAAGCAAGTGAGTTCTTAGTATAAACCTTCAATATTTTTTATCAAACCTGTGCACATGTAATTATAAAAAAAACAAGCCAGTGTTATATAATATTGACAGCACTATGGCAAACATATGTGGTGGGTTTTGGGCTTTCCGCAATGGTAAATATCAACTGCTCTTGCGGATTTTCCCGCCATAACATGCTATGACAGCGTCACCAAGCGGGATTTAGACTCTCCGCCATAATACAATCTGCCATAGACAACACTCCCACTAGCTTTCAAATATTAGAAGAAATATTAGCCACTGTAATAAATTAGTGCAGATGGCATCTTTGTTGAGGTTTTCGGCCATTCAAGTCATTTTGGAGGAATGGGAATGAGCGGAGGCGGCTGCGGAGGCATGAGGGGTCGGACGTGGGTGTCAAAACCTACAAGGAGAAGCGCGTTTTGGGGTAACACCATGATTCTATTCATCTCTTAATTTTCCTTTGTTTGAATATCTAGGTTTTTTGTGTTTTATTACTATATAATTACTTTACTTTCGTGAGTTATGTGAATGTTTTTCATAGTTTGACGCTATCGTTGACGCATAATATCTATATTTTGACATTGTTTTTATTTCTGTATATGTAAGCTGGTACACTCATTGGTCATTAGGTACTCTCCGTAGCAGTTATTTGATGTTGTTGCTGCTGCTGATTTTTATCATGGTTTTGTCCCGTGGTGTCAAAGATCGGAGATAGTTAAACGCAATCCTGATGGATCATTTGAAGCATCCTTGAATTAGGAGTTGTTGTTTTTTATTATGATGGATCATTTAAAGTATGTCCATGGATAAAAGTAATGGTTATGAAGTTGTTGATGTGAGAATGATGAGTCGTTGTTGTGGCTGGCAGATTTGAAGCGTTGCTTGAAGGTGATGCTGAAGAAATAGTGTTGATGACATAGGTTCTGAGTTGTTGCGGATTGGAGAGGGTGACACTGCGTGAATGAAACCGATGTCGTGATGAAAGTTTAAACGTGATGATGGCTAGGTTGTTCTTGCTACGAATTCCGTGTCGAAGTTGCGATTTTGGTCGGAAATTGTTGTTGCGATATGACGGTGTGATGTGTTGATGCTTTATTGCAAAAGGATTGCAAAGTTGAATCCGAATCGTTGAAGCTGTGTGAAACTTTGAAATTCACAGGTGAGTTTTGTTTTTGTGATTCGGTTTGTAGGTGATGAAACTATGTGGATGTGAAATCCGATTTAAAACTGATGCGTGTTGTTCTTTCTGAAATCTGCAGGTGAATTTAGTTTGGTGAAGATGATGAACATGTGTGATAGGTTATTTTCGTGGAATTGTTAGGTTATGCAGATTTTGAAGGTAAGGTTGAGGAAGTTTTTGTGTTGATTTGAAGGTGCGGGTTCAACGAGTTTAAGGTTACTGAAGCTGAATTTTCAGGTTCTATAGATGGTACTCTAAAGGAAGGTCAAATTATGGAGGAATATTTATGCTGAATTTTATGGTGAAGGATCAAATGAAATTTTGGAGGAAGAAGTTTGAACAAATTTCTGCAGACTAACTTTACATTTTTCTTCCTCTCTTTTCATTTTAATGTGAAAGCTTATTTATAGTGTGAGAAAACTGAAATTTTGAGGGGGAAAGATTGAAAACTGAAGTGGGAATTTTGAATGTTTTAGAGGGAGGTTTGGAGCAGATATGTGTGAAGCTATTTTGAGCATTTGTAGCCTTTGATCATTTCAAATGTATGGTGAGGATTGAGTTGTTTGTGAAAAATCTGTTATGACTGTTTTGAATTGTGAAATGTGAAGTTGAATTTGAAATGAATTGGAAATGGTTTGAACTCTGTCTGAAAATATGGTTTTGTATTGAAATCTTATTTTTTTTAATCACTTGAAGGCTTCTGTTGACGGTCTCTCAGCTATAGCATGGATTGCATTACCGGAAAGGATAGTGGTAGGTGCATGGTGATTCTTTTCTAGGTATGAGTATGCCCATTGCACATGTTGAAAAAAGTTGGAAAATGGCTAAGTTTTATAGCAACAAGGTACTCTTGATGCTTTTTTATTTTCTTGGGCAACTTTCATGATAGTTCTCTCCATATAGGATGAAAATACAGAGTTCTGTGCAAGTGATGGATTTTCTTAATATTTTTATGAATGCAATAGTGTTGTTGTATCTTGAATCAAAAATAGTTTCTAATTACTTCAAATTGCATGTCTATCCACTTCCTGAGCTACAAGTCCTTAATGGTAGAGAAAAGACATGAAGGATAATCAATAGCCTTACTATTTATATGCTTATACTCATTAATTTTGGTTTTGAAAACTTGATTTGCAATTGACTTATAATTTAACATTTTAAATACAGTGTGTTGTATAATGATCTTGCACTAGCATACAAGAATTTTCCTTGCACTTTCCTATCTCACTGCTATTTTAAGAGTAAAGATTTTGACGGGTCACATCGCGTTTCCGCCACTGCAACAGCCAAGGTTTCTGAATTGAGCCAGCAATTCAGCCTTACTGATAAGATATCTGCTACAAGAGCACACTATTATCTGTTACAAAAATAATGTTAACAAATAGTTTGAAACTCTGGTGCGCACAATGGACATTTATTCGTGGTGACTTGAAGATGACAATTAATTTTCCTTATCTCTTCTCACATGGTTTTATCGTAATTCTCCCCTTTACCCTATAGCCTTTCTTCTTCGATAAGTAGTAGTATTAATCTGATTTTTCTATTCCTTTTTTCTTGGGCAGGTTATTTTGCTTTTTTCATGCATACTGGAATTCTTCTTGAACAACTTTATATTTCTCAACACAACTCTGAATTCAGCTCTGACACAGACAATTTGTGGTAATCTGAAGGTTCGTTCTGTGCCCGTTGTTTTACCTTGCTTAAATATTATACCTACGATTTACATAAGAGAGGGTTTTGACGATTTGTGTTTTGAATTGATGCCATAATTGCTTGAGATTTAATGATTATTTTGCGTTGATGTTTAGGAACTATTTACAATTGGATTTGATTGGATAATTTTCAGCGAACTACCATTTGATTTGTGAGTACTCTTGTACTACTATCTGTTTTTGTCTGTTTTGGTGTTACCATTTGATTTTTATTTGCTGATTATAGCATATGTGTTGATTTGATTTCAGTGGAATGTGGTTGGACATATTCTCGGTTTTACCAAATCGAGTTTATATGCTTACTGTAAGCTCATTGGCAAATAACATGTTCAAGTCCGCTAGATGAAAATGAGGACGAGCGATGCATCTGTCGAGGATGACTAGAATATTAGATATATCATAACCAAATTCGGTTCTGTGGAAAATGTGATGGACTAATCTAAATACGAGAGCTCTCTTTATATATATATATATCTTACAATCACTAAATTAATTGATATGCATGGTCTCTAATGAAGCATGTTACTATTGGTTGCTGAAACAAGATATTTTTGATTTTGCAGTGAGATTGGCAAAGTTAAAAGCAAACAAAGTATTGACATCTTCATGTGATACCTCGGTATTGTATCCAACAACAGGAAGCAACATTCATGAGTTCACAACTATATCCATGTGATGTTCTTGATGTCATTGCTCCACCTTATTCAAAACAAGATGACAAAGACTGTTCATATTATAGAGATTTCCTTTGTGAGATGAAAAAGAGATTCTTGAGGTGAAACATGAAAATGAGATGCCAGAAAGGCCATTGAAGCATAAGAAATCTACCACCCACTTAAATACTACCAAACAGTCAAAAACATGTTCACCAGCCTATACTATTTCTTCTCACTCAACCAAACACAGTATAATAAGCAAACCAAATAAAGGGGGAACTTATATACAACAATTAAATACTGTTTCCCCCAATGAGATAAATATACTACAATAGGTATTGAAGTAAAAGGAATTGCAACAGAGAGGGGAAGCATAACAGAAAACTAACAGAATGCAACAGAAAAAGGGATCTCAAGAATGGTTGTTATTCACACATTTTTTTGGATAAGAGTACAAAGCTATTAATGAAGTATTTATACAGTACGTGTAAAACAGAAACAAACTACAGCCATTAGATCAAAGAGATCTCAGCCCTATATATCTCAATAGCCTCCCTCAAGCTAAGCATGATAAATGTCAATCAGGCCTAGCTTGGAAATAAAACTGTTGAATTTAGGAGCTGCCAATGCCTTGGTTAGAAAATCAGCAAGTTGTTCTTCTGTAGGAATTGGTAGAAGTCTTAGCATACCCTGTTGGACCTTTTCTCTTACTAGATGGCAATCAATATCCAAATGTTTGGTTCTCTCATGGAACACGGGGTTGGCAGCAATATGGATTGCACTTTGACTGTCACAGTAAAGGACTGGCTGTCTTGTAGAAGTGATCTGCAAATCTCTGAACAGATATAGAAGCCACTGTAATTCACAAGTTGCAGTAGAAAGGGCTCTGTATTCAGCTTCAGATGAAGACCTGGAGATTGTCTGTTGTTTCTTGGCACGCCATGAAATCAAAGAGGAACCAAGAAAAAAACAGTAGCCTGATATAGATTTACGAGAATCTATGCAACCTGCCCAATCAGAGTCAGAGTAACCTAGGAGCTGCACCTCTGAATTCCTGGGAAAGAAGAGACCTCTGCCAGGATTGTGTTTGAGGTATCGAATAACTCTACATGTTGCATGATAATGACTCATGGTTGGAGCATGAAGAAACTGGCTTAATTGCTGGGTGGCATAAGTGATATCTGGTCGAGTTGTATTAAGATACAACAGCCTGCCAATCAATCTTCTGTAAGTTGCTATATTTTCATAAGGCTTACCATTATCTTGGTGAAGTTTGATGGAAGGATCAAGAGGAGTAGCTGCTGGTTTGGATCCCAGCAAACCAGAATCATTGAGGAGATCCAAACAGTATTTTCTTTGAGAAATGGTGATGCCAGATTTGGAGTGTGCAACTTCTAATCCCAAAAAATACTTTAAAACTCCTAAATCTTTGATTTTGAATTTTTGATCAAGAGTGGTCTTGATCCTTTGAAATTCAGTAAGGGAGGTGCCTGCTAGTATAACATCATCAACATATACTAATAGAGCAGTAAAATCAGTGGCAGTTTTCAATGTGAATAATGAATAATCAGAAGTAGACTGTGTATACCCTTCTTGGATCAGCAAAGATGTTAACTTCTCATACCATTTTCTGCTGGATTGTTTGAGGCCATATATGCTTTTGAGTAATTTACAAACCTGATTAGGTTTGTTACAGATTACTCCATCAGGTATAGTCATATAAACATCCTCTTGCAAATCCCCATGAAGGAATGCATTGTTTACATCTAATTGGTGTAAGTGCCAATTATTGATGGAAGCTAAAGCAAGTAACATTCTGACTGTGGTAAGTTTTGCTACAGGACTGAAACTGTCAAAAAAATCCAGACCCTCTATTTGATTGTAGCCTTTGGCTACTAATCGTGCCTTATATCTTTCGATAGAACCATCAGCCCTATGTTTGACTTTGAAGACCCATCTATTACCTATGGGTTTAACATGAGGAGGTATGTCAACAATGATCCAAGTGCCAAGTTTTTCTAATGCTGACAATTCAGAACTTATAGCTGCTAACCATTCCTTAGACTGGCTGGCTTCTTTATAAGTTTTTGGTCCGACACTATGTGTAATAGAAACAGAACAGGCATATTGAGCAGGGGAAAGTTTAGAAAAAGAATGAAAAGCAGTAATAGGATAGAGAGTACCTGAAGATGATGATTCAGTTGAATCATATGAGGCATTGCACACATAATCTGCTAAGTAGGATGGTGATTGTTTCTGTCTGACAGGTTTGAGAGATTTGGGAATGTTTTGTTGAGTAATGGGTTTAGCAGGTGATGTGTCTTGTTGGGAAGGTACATGAGTAGGTAAGAGAACAGGTTCAGTATGTGATACATCAATCAGAGGTGTATTAGTTTGATTAGTATCAGACTGTGCACTATCAGTTGTGGTAGTAGACTGCATAGGACAGTGATAAGTCCAGGTTGAAGGTTTTGAAATAGGGTTATATGGTAATATGTTATCATGATGTTTTGTATTTTTGGAGACAAAAATTTCTTTGTTATTCAAATCATAAAGAATACTTCCTTTCATGCCAGATTTAAAACCTAAGAAGACACATTTTCTGCCCCTTTGGTCAAGTTTAGTTCTATGAGATTGTAATGTGGAGGCATAGACTAAAGAACCAAAAACTTTTAGGGTGTGTAGATCAGGTAATGTTTTGTACATCAGGAAATAAGGTGATGTATTATTGAGGATGGGACTAGCTACCCTGTTCATGATGTAAACAGCATGAGAAACAGCATAGCACCAAAATTGTTTGGGTAGATTAGAATGAAAAAGCATAGCTCTACCTATGTTAAGAATTTGTTGGTGTTTCCTCTCCACTCTACCATTTTGCTGGGGAGATTCCACACAGCTAGTTTGATGAACTATGCCTTTAGATAAGTAAAAATTAGGCATCAAGAACTCTTGACCATTATCAGTTCTGATAGTTTTAACAAGAGTATCATGTTGTGTGTGTATCAACTGGACAGAATTCATGATATGTTGTCTAACTTCAGATTTGGATTTCATAAGAGTGAGCCAAGTGTATCTACTATAATCATCAACAGCAGTCAGAACATATGAATAACCATGAATAGATTTAATGGCAAGAGGCCCCCGTATATCAAAATGTATTAGGTCAAAAGATTTTACAGCTTTATTGTGACTACTTTTGTAAGGTAAATTCCTATGTTTGGCTAAGTGGCATACATCACAAGTGCCTTTGGTGTCTAGAACTATGAAAGGAAAGTCAGAATGCAGCATAGCCATCCTGGAATTTGAAAGGTGCCCTAACCTAAAATGCCAAAGAGCTTGCTCAGGGATGATAACAGCATTTGAAGTAGGGATACCAGCAACAGTAGCCATCCTTGCTTTAGACAGATTTAGGTGATACAAGCCCTCCATGAAGTCAGCAGAACCAATCATCTTCTGTGAGTGAGGATCCTGAATCAAGCATTGAAATTTTGTGAATTGGACAGTACAAGGCAATTCAAAACAAAGTTTAGAAACAGAGATAAGATTCAGTGAGAACTGAGGCACATACAAGACATTCTTAATTCTAAAATCAGAAGAAAATTGAATGGTTCCTTTTTGTTTAGCTATGGCAAAATTGCCATTAGGTAACCTAATATTGACAGGGGTGATATCTTTGACAGATTGAAACCAGCTAAGGGATCCACATATATGATCACTTGCACCTGAGTCCATAATCCAAGAGTTAAGGGTAGAATTATGCAAGCACACTGAAGTGAATGTGTTACCTGTGTCAGGAGCAGTCTGGAAAGTCCTCACCTGGTTTGAAGCACTTGACTGGCTACTAATATTGGAATTCTGAAGCAGAGAAATAAGGGTTTGATATTGTTCTGCAGTAAGTTGAGGAGATGAATGAGTAGTAGTCTCACTCTGAACCTCAGGGCTCAAATTGTCAGGGTTTTCTGTAGCAGCATTGTGAGCATTAGAATTGGAATTACGTTGCAAATGAGGAGGAACACCATGCTTGCGATAACATGTGTCAATGGTATGTCCAGATTTGCCACAGAAAGTACAAACTCTCTGTCCATTTTTCTTGAATGAGGGCTTTCTCTGATCTACAGCATTAATCAAAATCTTTGATTCATCATCATTAGGAACAGGCATAGGTGTAATTTGGCGTTCATGTTGAATCACCATGGAAAAAATCTTATTTAAACTTGGCAAAGGATCAAGAAGAAGAATCTGTGATTTTACTACATTGAAATCATCATTCAAACCAGTTAAAAAACGTATCACACACAACAGATTATGGTTAGATCTAGCAGTGCGCATAGCATCACAAGAACATCGAACTCGGCAACTACAATGAGGTATAGGCATGTACATTTCTAATTCTTCCCAAAGGATCTTGAGTTGAGAGAAAAATTCAGTTACCGTGCGACGATCTTGCTTCAAAGAATAGATTTCTTGCTGTAACTCAGAAATGCGAACCAAATCACCTTGTGCGAAGCGCTCTCGTAAATCATTCCAAACATCAATGGCGTTCTCCATGAAGACTATCGACTGGCCAATTGATTCGGAGACGGAGCGCATAATCCAAGAATGAACTAACATGTTGCATCGAGTCCAAGCACGGAAGGAAGGTTCAAACGGATCTGTGGGAATTGCGATCGAGCCATCGACGAAATCAAACTTCATCTTTGCACCGAGAGCTCTGCGCATTGATCGCGCCCAACTGTGGTAGTTTGAACCGTTAAGAACAGGTGTGATTGATACAGAAGCAGGTCCATCGCTAGGATGAACGTAATACGGACTCGCGGGATCGGAAACTGGATCGGAGGAACCGCCGGAGTTGACGGAGGTGCGCGGAGGAGCCATGGATTTACAGGCTCACTGATACCATATTGAAGTAAAAGGAATTGCAACAGAGAGGGGAAGCATAACAGAAAACTAACAGAATGCAACAGAAAAAGGGATCTCAAGAATGGTTGTTATTCACACATTTTTTTGGATAAGAGTACAAAGCTATCAATGAAGTATTTATACAGCACGTGTAAAACAGAAACAAACTACAGCCATTAGATCAAAGAGATCTCAGCCCTATATATCTCAATAATAGGAAAAGGACCATTACAAGTTAATTTAGAAAACAGTGTTTATATGCAATGCTTCAAGTAGTGAAGCTGCCATTTGTTTGACCAACACTTGGCCATCTCTGCGTTCCCCTATTAAGTTTTGAAGTTTCTCAGGTAGATCGTTCTCTACAATCAGTTTCTTGGGCTGAGGGTGATGTTCACAAACAGCCTGCCAAAACATTTTAAGAAATATGTTTAGTATAAATACTTTTGGAGCAATAAGTTGTTCATATACTAACTTTCATTACTTATTTTATACTAAAACATGTGAACATTAAAATAAATTTTTTTCTATTCAACCTATTGAATATGACAGGATTTGAGATTTAGTACTCTGTGTGTCTATCTCTGTATTTCTATTTAGCCCGCAGCAGAGTTAGAAAACCAACACGTGTACAATGAGTAATATTACTGTTGGAGTTTCCATACAACATAAGAATATAATTTTGAACTTTTTTCACTAAGTGAAGCCAAGCAGTGAACACCACCTTAAGGGTGTGTTTGGTTATCAAGAGAAGTGTAAAGAGAGAAATTGGTGAGAGAGAGTGTGAAAAGAGAGAAAGAGGTGAGAAATATGATAGATTTGAAGTATTGTTTGATATAAGAGAAAGAGAAGAGAAATAGAGAAGAGAGAAAGTAAATAATTTTTTGAATTGACTAAAAAGTCCTTGTTTAAAAATATCTAATAAAAAAACTTAAACTTACATTTTTTTTATCAAATTTAATTCAATCATAATTTTATTTAAATAACAACTATTTAAAAAATAAATATTTTAAATAAAAAACAATTAATTTGTCTATTAATTAACATAAAATATGTAATCAAATTATTATATTATTTTAATATGATTTTGATTAGATATGAGTTTTTAATTTTCCATTACAAAATTAAAGTGTGTTTGAGATTTGTTCTCCCCAAAATGAACAACGTAAATCCAAAATTGCTTAAGCCATAATTGCATGTATATATAACATATGGAAATTCTATTAATATGTTAAAAAAAATAATTTACTGAACTAATAATATGATTAATAGGAAGCAGTTTCTTAGTTTATTTGAACTGAAAGAGAACTTTTCTGCAATTTTCAAAATGGGCAATTAAATTGAGGAAGAAGGCAAGGGTAAAAAAGTCAAATCAAAATAATAATCACGTAAAGTGCTCTTTCTTCGCTCCTCTGCAAAGAAATGGAAAAGCCGTGGGTCCCACGTTTTTTTCTTCTCTCTCTTTAAACCAAGCACAAAGAAATAAGCTTTTCTCTCCAACCTCTCTCTCTTCCTTACTTCACCCCAACCAAACACACTGTAAGTAAATTGAAGTACTCTAAAAGAGTCAAATGGATGGAATTGAATATTTAGGACCTCCTATTCATGTCACTGTTTTTTAGTTTAAACATGTATTGAATATTGATTCTAATAGCATTTGTTTCCATTATATAACTTACTATGTATTTATCTTTTTTTTTTTTTTTATCAAAACTTAACTGTCACTTTTACAATATATTTAAAAATCAGTTACATTTCATCAATATTATAATGAATTTTATTTTAATTAATACTTTTATTGTTTAATTATAAAACATAAATTTATCTTAATAGCTAATGAAAATATTGAAGATTAACGGGAACATGAAGTAACTGATTAAAATATTGAATATTAATGAAATATGAAGTAACTGATTAAAATATTGAATATTAACGGGAATATGAAGTTACCGATCAAAATATTGAATATTAACGGGAACATGAAGTTACTGATCAAAATATTTAATATTAACAGAAACATAAAGTAACTTATAAAAATATTGAATATTAACGGGAACATGAAGTAACTAATCAAAATATAGAATATTAATGAAAACATGAAGTTCCTGATAAAAATATTAAATATTAACTGAAACAAGAACTTATTGATCAAAATATTGAATATTAACGGAAACATGAAATTTGATCAAAACATTGAATATTAACGGAAACATGAAGTAACTGATCAAAATATTGAATATTAACGGGAACATGAAGTTACTGATCAATTATTTGTAAAATGTTAACAAAAATATTAAGTTACCGATTAAAATTTTGAATAATAACAGAAACATGAAGTTACTGGTCAAAATATTAAATAATAACGGAAATATGAAGTTATCACCTCCTTTTTGGACATGGAGCTTACCATCTAAGGCCCAAGCAATAATATTATCCCATTAACTTACATACTTTAACCACCATTCGGGCCCAAACTATTAACAAAATATTTTTCTATTTCAAACATCTTTTCTTATTATATTAATATCTCCAATAAAAATTAATTTTTCTCTATCATCTTTTATTTACCTCAATCGCAATGCGCAAAAACGACGGGTACCCGTGCGAACGCACGGGTAAGACACTAGTATTATTTAAAGATTGAAAAACCGATGCAATTTATGAGTATATAAAAAAGATACATTAATGTTTAATTTTATTATTTGTAATGTTTCAATTTAAAATTTTATTAAAATAATAAAATTAAACATTAATATTTAATAAAAAAAGATTTACACTTTACAAAAAAAAAATAATTATATTGAAAATATATATTATTATACTTTATAAGATATAAATTATTATTAAAAATATTTAATAAAAAAATGAATTTAAACTCACATAAATATATTTCCAAGTTTTTTAGAATAAAACTTATCCGTGCATCATGCTAGTTGAATAAAGTGATAATTTTTTCTGGTTTGATTTATTTAAAGCTTAAAAGGACAGCCCCTTCTATTATTTAGATTTTTTCTCTCCCTATTATTTCACATCAAATACTACGAATGTGAGTGCAAGATAGCATATGGGTTGGAATCGAAATGAATTGCATAGCAGGTCTCGTAATCACACGGAGTCGTCTCATCGTAATCAAGTAGTTGTGACAGAGAAATCAGAAAGGGAAACAGAGTGCATAGAGTGTTTAATATTCTGCCGTACACTCTTATCATGGTTTCAAAAACTCCACTAGTATGTAGTTAAGATTAAGAAGGTGTTTAAAGAATATAAATAAGCCAATTTCAAAACACATGGCAGCATAGTTCACCAGTGTTAGTGTAAACTTTGGTTGAAATAAACATAATAAAAGGGTGATTATTAGTATTAGTTTAACTTGAATGAAGTTGTGTGGCTCATGTGGTATCCGACACGTAAGTATGGAGCGTGCAGCTCTGGTCGAGTCTACTGACAGAGCAGAAATAATAACACGATTGGAAACAGAGCAGCAAACCAGCAACAGCAGGAGGGAAGAAAAGTGGGCCTGCTATTTGTGGTTCTTAAGGTTAAAAATAGCTGGTTAGTTACTCATCCGGCGGAAAAGATTACACTTTACACCTATGGGCTCAGGCTAGGGTGAGAGACCTGTTCGTGAGAGACTTCATTTTTTTTTGGTTTTAAATGCTTTTCTGCCATTGGATTAAATTGGGGTGTCATTAGATTGAATTGGGGCTGATGATGGTATGGTGTACCCAACATACAATAGCACTCCTTAATGTTGGTGCATCTGTTTTGCAAATACCAATGACTCAAGCCCTGACATCAACAGTAAAAGTGATGAAGACACTATCATTTACTGTAACAAGGGATTTTTCAATTTGTTCATTGAAACCTTGCAATTGCACCAAATTAAAGCCTTGCATTAAATTAAAAATTAAAGAATTTAATTTATTTTCATTTTTAACGCTGTCAACTTTACACCAATATCTCCATTTTTAGTGTTACTAAATAAATAGAGATTTAGATTAAAATTAAAATTAAGATTAAAATTATATTATGTTACGTTACTAAAGCATTGAAGATTATTTAAATTATATTAATTAAACTAAAATTAATTAGGAAATAACTCCATAATTAAAATTTGCATTAAAATTATAATTAATATTATTTTTTATATAAAAACTTGTTTTAAAAAAATTTAAAAATATATCAATCGTTAGTTGGTTTAATGATGATTGTCGGGAACTTGGGAGGGAGGACTACAAATTGATCCCTGCAACTACGATCGGAAGGGAGTTGGAACCACTTGATGACAGAACTGACCCCCGAACCGAACTAAACCGATGATTATAAATATATATATATATATATATATATATATATATATATATATATATATATATATATATATATATATATATATATATATATATATATATATATATATATAACCGGACTAAACCGATGATTATAAATATATATATATATATATATATATATATATATATATATATATATATATATATATATATATATATATATATATATATATATATATATATATATATATATATATATATATATATATATATATATATATATATATATATATATATATATATATATATATATATATATATATGAGGAGGGATCAAATTACACCCGAAGAGTTACACCATGAGTTACACTCGTTCAATAACTACATCTCGAAATAATATTTTTTAAATTCAACCGTTGGATTGAAACATAATATCATATAGATCATACCTATAAAGTTTGAGCTTAATCTATAATGATTTACTATATCATCAAGATATCTAAAGATTAACGTCAAAATGAGCTTTCATATAACGTTAATTTTGATGTTATTCAATGGCATAGTAAATCATTATAGATTAAGCTCGAACTTTATAGGAATGGTCTATATGATATTATGTTTCAATCCAACGGTTGAATTTAAAAAATATTATTTCGAGATGTAGTTATTGAACGAGTGTAACTCGTGGTGTAACTCTTCGGGTGTAATTTGATCCCTTATATATATATATATATATATATATATATATATATATATATATATATATATATATATATATATATATATATATATATATATATATATATATATATATATATATATATATATATATATATATATATATATATATATATAGAGAGAGAGAGAGAGAGAGAGGAGGGATCAAATTACACCAATATGTTACACTAATAGTTACACTTATTTATAACCCTTGATATGATTTTAATCTAACGGTTATAAATGTCCACTTAGTGACTCATGATTGTTTCTTAAAATAGTTTCCTCCTATTTTTGGTAATAAATAATTTTTTGTTTTATCAAATTATAATTTGTTTTTCACATAAAATTAAAAAGATCTCTCCTACTTTTTCTAACAATCAAATTGCTCTTCATTTTTAAAAATAAAACGTGTTGATTAAAAAAACTTGATTCTAAATATTTTTAAAAAAAATCATTATTCAAAGTTAAAAATAAGTTATCTAATGTAAATAATAAAATTGTTTAATTTTTAAATATAATTAAAATTAATACTAAAAATATATATAAAAAAATACAAAACTAAATATTGAATAATTAGTACATAATAATAATAGTTGTGAGTAAAATATAATATTATTTTTTTTTTTGGAATAAAGATATTATTATTGCCAAAAACAGTTAATACAACCGACCCGAAGATCCAGGTGATGCATTATGCATCCTTAATCCTTAAGGAGATGTATCCAAGGAAACTATGTCTATGTGTCTGCTAATTCTCCTATTCATACCACCCCTAACAAAAATATCATAAAGAATTTTCTTCCAAATTTGTGGATCAATGGGAACCTGCTTAAAGATAATTTCATTTCGGTGTTTCCAGATGCCATGTACACATTCAGCCGCTGCTACTTTTAAAAACTCCCTGCGCCAGCCTTTTCTTTTAGTTTCCTTCATAAGCCAGGTTTTCTCCACTGTCCAATTGCCTGGCTTTCTATCATAACCCAGTCTCAGTAAGATCTTACTCCAAGTATCATTGGGAAATTTGCACTCAAAAAATAGGTGCTGCAAATTTTCGGTTCCATCACAAAACACACACTGTAGATCCGTGACAGTGCCAAACTTAAGGAGCCTGTCTTTGGTGCTTAGCCTACCTAACAGGCAGAGCCAGAGAGCAAAATTGGATCGAGGCCTCGCGATATTCCTTATCAGCATATGATGCCAATCAACCTTAGCATGATTCCCCCGCATATCCCTGTAGACTGCAGCAGTTTTGTATTTCCCCGTGTTGATTGCTTTCGTCCATGCTTCCGTGTTCATCACTTTGTCTCTACTTTTGAAGATATTCACAATGATCCACGAGCAGTTCTTGGCCTTCCAGTCAGCTGCATTCTGCCTTTTCAAATAGAATGTGTGTACCCATTTGACCCACAATTTATCTTCCTTTGCTTGAATGTTCCAAAACAGCTTCCCCATCGTTGCAGTGTTCCATTCTTTTAGGGAAGTAATGCTTAGCCCACCATTCACCTTAGCATTACACACATAGTCCCAAGCCACCAAAGATTTTCTGCTCACTTCAGTTGTGCCCTTCCATAAGAACACCCTGCAGATAGCTTCAATGTGTTTTATAACAGCTTTTGGCATGGGGAATACATGCATCCAGTAGGAAGTAATACCAAACAAGACGCTCTTGATCAACTGACACCTACCAGCATAACTAAGCAGTTTAGCTGTCCAATGTCTTATCTTACTAAGAATCCGATCCACTAGGGGTCTGCAGTGATGGGTAGTTAATTTTCTGCTGGACAATGGAACCCCCAAGTATTTGAATGGGATGGAGCCTGCAGAGAACCCAGTGACACTGAGGATTTGCTGTTGAATAAGCTCAGGGATGCCACCATAGTAAACCTTACATTTAGGCAGGCTAGCACACAATCCAGTTGCTTCAGAAAACAAGTGGAACTCATTCATCATAACCTGCACAGAGGAAACATCTCCACGGGTAAATAACATTAAGTCATCAGCAAAACATATATGGGGTGAAACTTGAATTTTGGTATATGTTGCAGCTTTTTTAAACTCCTGTGCAAGTACTCCATTACCAGAACAAACAAAAGAGGTGAGATAGGGTCACCCTGTCTCAATCCTCTTTTAGCTTGCAAGCTAGGGCTAGGGATGCCATTGATTACATATTTGTAAGATACAGTTTTGATGCAGACCATGATCCAATCAACAAATGTGGTAGGGAAACTCATCTCTCTCATAATATCCTCTAAAGCTGTCCACTCAACAGTGTCGTAAGCTTTTTGGATATCCATTTGAATCGTGCATCTAGTGGAGATATGTCTTCTACCATAGCCTCTAAGTAACTCATGAGCAATAATAATATTATCATGTATGACTTTACCAGGGATGAAAGCAGATTGACTCTCATGGATGACAGTTCCAATACACTGACTTAGCCTATTGGTAAGGATTTTTGAGATAATTTTGTACACTGTTGTACAGCATGCAATAGGCCTCAAGTTCTTCATGGTTCTAGCTTCAGGAGATTTAGGAATCATAGTAACTAAGGCACAATTAAATGCAGGATGCAGCCTCTTATGCTCAAAAAAATCTCTGACAGCAGCACATACCTCAGTCTTAGTGATACTCCAAGTTGCTTTGAAGAATTTTGCAGAATACCCATCACAACCTGGTGCCTTGCTATCCCCCACTCCTTTCAGGGCCTCCCATATCTCCTTGTCTGTGACTTCCTTTATAAGATCCATCTGATATCTTTCTTCCAATTGGTTCCCATTTCTGAGGGCTACTATGTCCACATGCTTTAAGTTTGTGGCAGCCTTACCCACTAGCTCTTGGTAGAAGTGCAAAACCTCAGCTTCTATATCTTTATGCTCTGTGAGCCGGTGCCCTTGACTATCCTCCAATTGTAGGATCCCAGTCTGTTTATTCTTCCCTTTGATAATTGCATGGAAGTATGAATTGTTCCCATCCCCTAACTGCAACCAAGTGACCTTAGCTCTCTGTTGTAAGATTTGTTCCTCTAATTCAGTAGCATGGAGAATCTCATTTGTCCAATGTTGAACATCAGTAATATAGCTCTGATTGAAGGGATCAGAAGCCAAAATGTTCTCAGCCTGTTCCAAGTGTTGTCTAGCATTTTGGATCTGCTTGACTCCTTCAGTCACACCAGAAGCCAACTGTTTCAAAGAAGGTCTCAGTTTCATCAACTTGTTCCATAAAACATACTGGGGTCTGCCAACCATTCTGTCATTCCAGCTTTGTAGAACAATGTCCCTAAATTGTGGCTGCTCAACCAAACAGTTCAGGAATTTAAATTGTCTATACCTCTGTCTATTCCCTCCATGTCTAGTCTTTTGGATCTTGATTGGAGAGTGATCAGAGATGTGGGCTCTTAGGAATTCCACTTCACAATTAGGGTATTGAAGGAACCAGTTTGCATTGCATATTACATGGTCAATCTTGGAGTAAATCATCCCTTGGCTATGCTTGTTAGACCAAGAATATCTACTACCTAAACTGTCATGTTCAAACAAATCCCTAGTAGTCATCATATCCTCTAAGTCCTTAAATTCATGAGTTTGGACAGGGTTACCTCCTATCCTATCATCAATTCTCATCACATTGTTAAAATCCCCTAAGAGGATCCAAGGCTCCTGATAATTGTAGTTTTGTAATGTTTGCCACAAATTTCTCCTGTTTGTCAACTGATTGTGAGCATATATGATAGTAAGCCAGTGTTGAAACTTACCAGACTGGTCAAGAACCTTGCAGTGGATATGTTGATCAGATGCATCAATCTTCTCAACATCCAATAAGCCCTGTTTCCATCCAAGCCAGATTCGACCATTCTCATGTTTCTCATAGTTATCAATCCACTTCCATCCAGTACCAAATACCTTTTTGATTTTGCAGGAATTATTGTACTTGACTCTAGTTTCTAACAAACCAATAAAGGACACACCATGCTTCCGGAGATGGGCTGCAATCTCCACATGTCGTGCTCTTTTATTCAAGCCCCGCACGTTCCACACAATCATGGCACTTTATCTGTCCCTCCTAGGCTAGTTCCTCCACCTAGAAGGTCAAACACATTCTGACATGCCACTGATGAGCTCCCAGCACCCATGTCCACACCCTTCCCTTTAAATGAAGACTTCACCGCAGTCCATTCAACATTAGCCTCAGTGTGGATCTCAAGTCTAGGTTGTTCCTGCTCATCCTTTTTCTCTTGTTGTCCTGGCTTTGGCTCCCATTTCTGCACATTTTTCACAGGTTCTTTTCTCATTGGCTCCTTACATTCATGTCCCACACTATTACATTTAGTGCATAAAGGTGGATGCCATTCATACTCCACATCCTGTCTAATCAATTCACCACTAGGACTCCGGATATTGATATGTTTTTGCAGCTCTCTAGTGACATCTATCTCAATGAGAACTCTTGCATATGAGACCCTTAACTTCTTAGCTGTACATTCATCTGTCAAAAGAGGTTTCCCCAATGCACTAGCTATCTTTCCTATGCTTTTTCCCCCCAATAAATCAGTGGCAATTGTGGAAGCAAAACCCATAGAGGAAGAGTTCTTATCATATCATCTTTCATCGAGAAATCAGGTTTCCATTCATGTAGGAATATCGGTTTCCTATGGATAGTGTAAGGCCCTCGCTGCAAAACCATATCCCGATCACTTCTCAAATTGAATCTGATGATAAAGTATCCCTCATTATTGTAATACAATTCTGGTAGAGAAACGAAGTTCCACACACTAGTCATAAATTTCCTCACAGCATTCATGGATAAATCCTCACCTATGACATACATTACCAGGGAATTCTCCCAGTATTGTAGTTCAGTTTCAATATCCTGGGTATCAATGGTAACCTCAATCTCACCATTCACGATACAAGGAGCAGTGTATGTGATTTCAATTCCATTCGAAGCGATACGGTTACCTTTAATAATCTCCACCCATGGTAGAGGCTGCTTCACCTCTCCCTCTCCCACAATCTGTGTTGGTGTTGTCGCCGGGTTCTTCTTTGTCTCTTCCACGATGGGATCTAGATTCAGCGTCTCTGTCGCCGTTGTATCTATCTTCCTATGTGCGTTGCTTGTATGGCCAAATATAATATTATTTTTAAAAATATTGAAATTTGTTTAGAATTAAGAATACATATTTTTTAATTAAAAAATTATATTTTTATTAAGAAATATTAGAAATCACGAATTTCAAAAAAATATTAATAAAATTATGAATTTTTTATTAATATTTCTTAAAACTACGTAATTATATATATTTCTTATTAACAAATTTTATTTTTCATTAAATATTGTTTACTCTCAATTTTAAACAAATCAAATTTATTAATAGAATAAAATAATATTCAATTAACTTAATGTTATTAATTTTAAAAATAAAAAATAATATGATTTTTTTATTTATTAATAAAAAAATTATTTATAAATTAAAAACAAATATTTTTTTTAACTTTAAACAAATTTTACTATTTTATTTAAATAAAATTATATTGTATTTACTTATTTTACATTACAAAATTGATATACTTTTAAAAATCATTCAAAACCGTATAATATAAAAATAATTAACAAATAATGAGTAACGATTAACCCGAAAAAATATATATGAAGTCAATAATAAAAAAGATAAATTTTCTATTATTTTTAAACTATTTCCTTTTATAAATTTTATAATTCTCAACAAAAAATTTATGTATTCATTATTCATTCAGAGGAGGGATCAAATTACACCCGAAGAGTTACACCACGAGTTACACTCGTTCAATAACTACATCTCGAATTAATATTTTTTAAATTCAACCGTTGGATTGAAACATAATATCATATAGATCATACCTATAAAGTTTGAGCTTAATCTATAATGATTTACTATATCATCAAGATATCCAAAGATTAACGTCAAAATGAGCTTTCATATAACGTTAATTTTGATGTGATTCAATGACATAGTAAATCATTATAGATTAAGCTCAAACTTTATAGGTATGATCTATATGATATTATGTTTCAATCCAACGGTTGAATTTAAAAAATATTAATTCGAGATGTAGTTATTGAACGAGTGTAACTCGTGGTGTAACTCTTCGGGTGTAATTTGATCCCTCCTCATTCATTATTTAATTTTTTATACACATTTTGAACATTATTTTATATTCTATTTATAATTGGTACAATTTCAGTATTTACTTTAAATAATAGAATATGATTTAAATAATAGAATATGATTTTATATAAAGAAAATTAAAAAGTAAATTTGTTTTAATATAAAAGAAATTTTTTTCTAAGAATCTTGATTGGTTTTATAATAATTATTTAGAATCACGTTTACTTTTTTTAAAAAATATTTAGAATCAAGTTTATTTTTTAAAATGAAGAATTTAGTTGTTAGAAAAAATAGGAGAGATTTTTTAATTTTATGTGAAAAATAAATTATGATTTGATAAAATAATTATTTATTACCAAAAATATGAGGAAGCTATTTTAAGAAACAATGATGAGTCATTAAGTGGGCATTTCTAACCATTAGATTAAAATCATATCAATGATTATAAATGAGTGTAACTATTAGTGTAATATATTGGTGTAATTTGAACCTATGATATTATGGTGCACCCAACACACAATAACACTCCATAAAGTGCTTCGCGGTTTCCAATGTCTGCATGCTACAGTAAAAGTCAATTCCAATTATAGCAAATGAATAACATTAAATGATGATTTATTTAAATGAAAAATATTATTATACTACCACCATTTCTTTGACTTCATGCATTTGTGAAAATTATGGAAACCTTGCAAGCATGATTAATGGACATTTTTAATTCTGCATCATTTTAAGGTGCAAGCATTAAAAATGATAAACGTTAAATTTTGTAGAAAATTAAAATTTCCATTAAAATTATAATTAATATTGTTTTTTATTTTAAAACGTGATGTTTTCTTAAAATTTAAAAAATAAATAAAGTTTAAATAAATCTATCGTTAAATTTATTATGTAAAATTTATACTTTGATTTTTTTTTAATTTAAAAAATAAATTATGTTTAACTTATAAAATCTCACGTTAATTTTAAATTTGTTTTTTAATTTAAAAAATAAATTATGTATAAATTTATAAACCTCACGTTAATTTAAATTATAAGTTTTTTTATTTAAAAAAATAATTTTAACGTTTAAATAAATTATTTTGACCTATAATAATAAACTCTAATAATATTAGTAATAATAATAACAACACATAGTTATAATAATAATAATAATAATAATAATAATAATAATAATAATAATAATAATAATAATAATAATAATAATAATAATACTAACACATATATAGTGCACCCAACACAATTGAATTGCTATTTCCAATGTCTGACCAAATAGTAATAAAAGCTAAAGTTTTCTGAAGCAAATGATTGTAGCATTAATTAAATGGTGAAGAAATTGAAAACATGAAAAAATGGGTGTGGAGCAAATTGAGAAATGCAACAAATATCAATACCAAAGAATTGAAATAGTATCATTTTTGCAACCTGCAACCCTCATTAACATATAAATGTTACTAAAATTAAAATTAATAATAGAAAAACTGCATAATTAAAATTTATATTAAAATAATAATTAATATTCTTTTTTATTTAAAAACTTAATTTTTTTTTAAATTTAAAAAATAAATAAAGTTTAACTTAATAAATTTGACGCTAAATTTATTTTGTAAAATTTGATTTTTTTTAATATAAAAAATAAATTATGTTTACCTTATAAAATCTCACGTTAATTTTAATTTTCTTTAAATTAAAAAAAAAATTATGTATAAATTTAGAAATCTCACGTTAATTTAAATTATAAGTTATTTTATTTAAAAAAAATTATTTTGACGCTTTAATAAATTATTTTAACCTATAATAATAATAATAGTAATAATAATAATAAAACTATAATAATAATAATAATAATAATAATAATAATAATAATAATAACATAACATAGTTATAATAACCATAATAATAATAAAAATAATAATAATTTCCAAATTAATAGTAATAATAGTAATAATAATAATAACAACACATAGTTATAATAACCGTAATAAAAATAATAATAATAATATTAATAACAATAACAATATTAATAACCAAAATAATAATAATAATATTAATAATAATAATAACTATGTTACAAATGAACTGATGATGTTCGACTATGTGTTAACCATGTCAGAGAGTCAACTGATGATGGTGAACTATGTGTTAACCATATTACAGATGAACCGATGATGTCCGACTATGTGCTAACCATGTCAGGGATTCAATTGATGATGGTGAACTATGTGTTAACCATGTAAGGGAATCAACTAATGATGTCCGACTATGTGTTAACCAAGACAGGGATTCAACTGATGATGGTGAAATATGTGTTAACCATGTTAAAGATGAACTGATGATGTCCGACTATGTGTTAATCATGTAAGGGATTCAACTAATGATGGTGAACTATGCGTTAACCATGTATGGGATTCAACTGATGATGGTAAACGATGTGTGAACCATGTCAGGGATACAACTGATGATGGTAAACTATGTGTTAACCATGTCAGGGATTCAACAAATGATGTTCGACTATGTGGGAACCATGTCAGGGATTCAACTGATGATGGTAAACTATGTGTGAACCATGTCAGGAGTTCAACTGATGATGGTAAACAATGTCTGAACCATGTCAGGAGTTCAACTGATGATGGTAAACTATGTGTGAACCATGTCAGGGATTCAACTAATGATGGTAAACTATCTGTGAACCATGTCAGGGATTCAACTGATGATGGTAAATTATGCGTGAACCATTTTAGGGATTCAACTGATGATGGTAAACTATGTGTGAACCATGTCAGGGATTCAACTGATGATGGTAAACTATGTGTGAACCATGTCAGGGATTCAACTGATGATGGTAAACTATCTGTGAACCATGTCAGGGATTCAACTGATGATGGTAAATTATGCGTGAACCATGTCAGGGATTCAACTGATGATGGTAAACTATGTGTGAACCATGTCAGGGATTCAACTGATGATGGTAAACTATGTGTGAACCATGTCAGGGATTCAACTGATGATGGTAAACTATGTGGGAACCATGTCAGAGATTCAACTGATGATGGTAAACTATGTGTGAAGCATGTCAGGGATTGAATTGATGATGGTAAACTATGTATTAACCATGTCAGGGATTCAACTGATGATGTACGACTATGTGTGAACCATGTCAGGGACTCAACTGATGGTGGTAAACTATGTGTGAACCATGTCAGGGATTCGACTAATGATGGTAAACTATGTGTGAACCATGTCAGGGATTGAACTGATGATGGTAAACTATGTGTGAACCATGTCAGGGATTCAACTGATGATGGTAAACTATGTGTGAACCATGTCAGGGATTCAACTGATGATGGTCAACTACGTCTGAACCATGTTACAGATGAATTGTTGATGTCCGACTATGTCGAACTATGTGTGAAACATGTCAGGGATTCAACTGATGATGGTAAACTATGTGTGAACCATGTCAGGTATTCAACTGATGATGTCAAACTATGTGTCAACCATGTCAGGGATTCAACTGTGATGTCGAACAATGTGTCTACCATGTCAGGGATTCAACTGATCATGGTCAACTATGTGTTAACCATGTCAGGGAATCAACTGATGATGTCGCACTATGTGCGAACCATGTCAGGGATTCAACTGATGATGTCGCACTATGTGTGAACCATGTCTGGGATTCAACTGATGATGTCGAACTATGTGTGAAACATGTCAGGGATTCAACTGATGATGTCGAACTATGTGTCTACAATGTCAGGGATTCAATTGATGATGTCCAACTATGTGTGAAACATGTCAGGGATTCAACTGATGATGTCGAACTATGTGTCTACCATGTCAGGGACTCAACTGATGATGTCCAACTATGTGTGAACCATGTCAGGGATTCAACTGATGATGTCGAACTATGTGTGATCCATGTCAGGGATTCAACTGATGATGTCGAACTATGTGTCTACCATGTCAGAGATTCAACTGATGATGTCGAACTATGTGTGAACCATGTCAGGGATTCAACTGATGATGGTAAACTATGTGTGGAACATGTCAGAGATTCAACTGACGATGGTAAACTATGTGTGAAACATGTCAGGGATTCAACTGATGATGTCAAACTATGTGTGGAACATGTCAGGGATTCAACTGATGATGTCAAACTATGTGTGGAACATGTCAGGGATTCAACTGACGATGGTAAACTATGTGTGGAACATGTCAGGGATTCAACTGATGATGTCGAACTATGTATGGAACATGTCAGGGATTCAACTGATGATGTCGAACTATGTGTGGAACATGTCTGGGATTCAACTGATGATGGTAAACTATGTGTGGAACATGTCAGGGATTTAACTGATGATGTCGAACTATGTGTGAACCATGTCAGGGATTCAACTGAAGATGTCGAACTATGTGTGGAACATGTCAAGGACTCAACTAATGACGTCGAACTATGTGTCAACCATGTCAGGGATTCAAATGAAATGTCGAACTATGTGTGAACCATGTCAGGGATTCAACTGACGATGTCCACTATGTGTCTACCATGTTCGGGATTCAACTGGTGATGGTAAACTATGTGTGGAACATGTCAGGGATTCAACTAACGATGGTAAACTATGTGTGGAACATGTCAGGGATTCAACTGATGATGTCGAACTATGTATGGAACATGTCAGGGATTCAACTGATGATGTCGAACTATGTGTGGAACATGTCTGGGATTCAACTGATGATGGTAAACTATGTGTGGAACATGTCAGGGATTTAACTGATGATGTCGAACTATGTATGAACCATGTCAGGGATTCAACTAAAGATGTCGAACTATGTGTGGAACATGTCAGGGACTCAACTAATGACGTCGAGCTATGTGTCAACCATGTCAGGGATTCAACTGAAATGTCGAACTATGTGTGAACCATGTCAGGGATTCAACTGATGATGTCCACTATGTGTCTACCATGTCAGGGATTCAACTGATGATGGTAAACTATGTGTGGAACATGTCAGGGATTCAACTGATGATGGTAAACTATGTGCGAACCATGTCAGGGATTCAACTGATGATGTCGCACTATGTGTGAACCATGTCAGGGATTCAACTGATGATGTCGAACTATGTGTGAACCATGCCAGGGATCCAACTGATGATGTCAAACTATGTGTCTACCATGTCTGGGATTCAACTGATGATGTCGAACTATGTGTGAAACATGTCAGGGATTCAACTGATGATGTCCAACTATGTGTGATCCATGTCAGGGATTCAACTGATGATGTCGAACTATGTGTCTACCATGTCAGGGATTCAACTGATGATGTCGAACTATGTGTTAACCATGTCAGGGATTCAACTGATGATGTCCAACTATGTGTGAACCATGTCAGGGATTCAACTGATGATGTCGAACTATGTGTGATCCATGTCAGGGATTTAACTGATGATGTCGAACTATGTGTCTACCATGTCAGGGACTCAACTGATGATGTCCAACTATGTGTGAACCATGTCAGGGATTCAACTGATGATGTCGAACTATGTGTGATCCATGTCAGGGATTCAACTTATGATGTCGAACTATGTGTCTACCATGTCAGAGATTCAACTGATGATGTCGAACTATGTGTGAACCATGTCAGGGATTCAACTGATGATGGTAAACTATGTGTGGAACATGTCAGGGATTCAACTGACGATGGTAAACTATGTGTGAAACATGTCAGGGATTCAACTGATGATGTCAAACTATGTGTGGAACATGTCAGGGATTCAACTGATGATGTCAAACTATGTGTGGAACATGTCAGGGATTCAACTGACGATGGTAAACTATGTGTGGAACATGTCAGGGATTCAACTGATGATGTCGAACTATGTATGGAACATGTAAGGGATTCAACTGATGATGTCGAACTATGTGTGGAACATGTCTGGGATTCAACTGATGATGGTAAACTATGTGTGGAACATGTCAGGGATTCAACTGATGATGGTAAACTATGTGTCTACCATGTCAGGGATTCAACTGACGATGGTAAACTATGTATCTACCATGTCAGGGATTCACTTGATGATGTCAAACTATGTGTGCACCATGTCAGAGATTCACGTGATGATGGTAAACTATGTGTGAACCATGTCAGGGATTCAACTAATGATGTCAAATTATGTGGGAACCATGTCAGGGATTAAACTGACGATGTCGAACTATGTGTGGAACATGTCAGGGATTCAACTGACGATGGTAAACTATGTGTGGAACATGTCAGGGATTCAACTGATGATGTCGAACTATGTGTGAACCATGTCAGGGATTCAACTGATGATGTCGAACTATGTGTCTACCATGTCAGGGATTCAACTGATGATGTCAAACTATGTGTGAACCATGTCAGGTAGTCAACTGATGATGGTAAACTATGTATTAACCATGTCAGGGATTCAACTCGTGATGGTAAATTATATGTTAACCATGTCAGGGATTCAACTGAAGATGGTAAACTACGTGTGAACCATGTCAGAGATTCAACTGATGATGGTAAACTAGGTGTGAACCATGTCAGGGAGTCAACTGATGATGGTAAACTACGTGTCAATCATGTCAGGGATGCATTGATGATGGTCGACTACGTGTGAGCCATGTCAAATAGTCAGCTGATGATGTTCGACTATGTGTGAACCATGTCAGGGATGCATGGTAGATGGAAAACTATGTGTGAACCATGTCAGATGGTCAGCTGATGATGGTCGACTATGTGTAAACCATGTCAGTGATGCATGGTAGATGGTCGATTATGTGTGAACCTTGTTTGATAGTCTGCCGATGATGGTTAACTACGTGTAAACCATGTAAGAGATGCATTGTAGATGGTCAACTATGTGTGATCCATGTCAGATAGTTAGCTGATGATGATCGACTATGTGTGGACCATGTAAGGGATGCACTGAAGATGGTCAACTATGTGTGAACCATTTCAGGTAGTCAACAGACGATGGTTGACTATGTGTGATGTCATGGATACATTGTAGATGATCAACTATATTTGAACCATGTTAGATAGTCAGCTGATGATGGTCGATTATGTCTGAACCATGTTAGGGATGCATTATAGGTGGTCAGCTATCTTCAAAAATTATGTATTTGTGAAATATTAAAAATTACGTATTTGTGACAAATATTATTAACAAAAAGTAAATAACATGTAATCTTTAAAAAATAAAATAAAATGTTGTTAAAAATATAATTTCATTTTAATAAAAAATAATGATTTTTTTTAAATTGAGAGTAAATTTATTTTTTAATTAAGAATCATGATTTTTTTATTGAAATATTTAGCATCATAATTCCTTATTTTTATAATCACATTTTTTAAAATGAAGAATAACTTTGAGTTTTTAAAAATAGTGAAAAAATATATTTTATTTTATGATAAGGTATTATGATTTGATAAACTAAAAATTATTTGTTACCAAAATTGGGAGAGACTATTTTTAAAAATAATTATGGAGTTATTAAGTGGTCATTTATAACCATTAAATTAGAATGATATCAAAATTTAAATTGAACCTATGGGTAAAACTTGAGGATTTTTCGTGTGTATATGAGATTGGTTTTTAAGACAAATTTAAATAATATAATTAGTGCATTGTCTCTCTATTTATATTTCAATTACTAACTTTAATGATTGATTTTTAAGACATATTTATCCTAACCATTTAATTTATTATCATCACCAATTATAAACCAATAACAATATGATGTTGAAGAATAATACTTAATTAATTATTATATGTATGTTATATATATATATATATATATATATATATATATATTGTATAAATTTATTAATAAATTTTGAAAAAATTGAAATTTTAGAAATTATTTTCCTTTCCCTCTTATATGCTGAAAGTTTCCCACAATTTTTGTTCCATTCCCTCTCATTTTCTAAAATTTTCCCTCTTCTATTTTCAGCTTAAATGGAAAAAAAATTAAATTATATAAAAATAAAAATTTCAGAATTTTAAGGACCACTCTAACATTCACTTTCTCTCTGTTCTATCTTATCTCTCTCGTCTGCCTCACTCCGAACCTTCACTTTACTTGGATCACTTCCTGCGTCCTCACAAGTGAAAATGGTGGAGAAGACCGGAGCCGGTAGGAAGGAAGAGGTGGTTACCAGAGAGTACACCATCAACCTCCATAAACGCCTCCATGGATGCACATTTAAACTGATGAAGTTTTATATTTATAAAAATGATTTTTCTTTCTTGTATGAGTTTTTGTAATATTTTAGTTTTATGTTTTGATTTAGATTGTTGGGTGTGCACTATGCAGATCTAGTGTCTGAAAGATGTTTAGATTTAACTTTCAAGTTATCCAGATCTGGTATTAGCAAGTAAAATAGATCTTGGAAGTTTTGGTTCACTTCAAGGTGTTTCATGGTAAATTTTTCATATATTTGTTTGATATTTGCAGGTTAAATAGATCTTGGTAGTTTTAGCCTGTAAATGATCTTGGTGGCAACAATCGAAGGTGGCTCGGAAACGCGTTATCGTCGTCGGTGTGTGGTGGTGGTTCTACGACGAGCAGAGGAAGGCAATCACCGTGGTGTTACAGTCGATGAGGACGTCGGAGCTTTTTCGACGTAGGTTGTTGTTGTTGTGGTGAGGTTGAAGAAAGTGAAAAAATAGTTTTGACCATGAAAGTGCTTCTGAATACGGTTCCGAATCCTCACTCTGAGTTTTTCGGCTCCGGTTTTTCTCCCCCCCTTTGCAATGGATCTTAGATTTTCACTTATAGGTGTAGATTAGAGATTCCGATTAGGAAAATTATTGATTTTACGTTTCAAAATTTATGATTGATTTTCGATTTGGTTTATGCGTTAGAATTCTGAGTTAGGAAATTAGAGATTCAATTTGTTACAAATTCTGAGTTGTAATTTGTATGTAATTTGATCTTGATTCAATTTATGTTTGATTTCCTTTTCTGGTTTTGTTAAGATTTCTCTGTAATAAATTTTTGATGATGAAAATAAAATCTTTCCTTTTTGAATTTCACAATTTCTTTGATCTGGGCTTGAATCAGTAGTTGGAGTAGGGGTTTTTTGTGATGCAGAAGGTTAGGGGTGGGGATGGTCGGCCGCCGTTAGTGATAGAGAAGATGAATAGTACTAGGGCTAGCTGACTTAGTCAATTGTTTAATAAATAAATAAAAATTAAATAAATATCTGAAACCTATATTAAATATTAATCAAATTTTTTTATTAATCATAAAGCTGGTAATAATAATAATTAATATAGTGATAATCTTTATCATTGAAAAAGTCATCATTTTTATGTTGGTTAAAAAAACAAAAAAATCCATCCTAAAAATGTGGACAGCAAGCGCCCCTCTCCCCTTCTTACTTTTTTTTTGTTGACATTTTTTCATTAATAAATATTTGTAAATATTATTTGGACCAATATATTTGCTATATGTAAATATTATTTTTGTTTCGATATTATTTATAAAAATATTTTGATCAATCAAAAACTTATTTCCAGCTACTCATTAATTTGGAAGTATTTTAAATAAATTTATAAGAGACATATATTTCTCTTATTCACATTAATAACATATATTACTAAATTATTACATCAATAATATATAGCTCACTTTTACATATATTCTCTTAAAAATTATTATTAATAATATATAGCTCACTTTTACATATATTCTCTTAAAACTTATTGTATTTTAAATTAAAAATAATTTCAAAATAAAAATATTATTAATAAAAATAATTAAAAATAATAATATATTTTTTCTCGTGTTTAAATTCCTAAATTATTTTAAGTATAGCTACTTTTATTTTTTACTAATTGTACAAAAAAAAGTAATTATTATTGTTATAATGATCATATAGTACAAATTTAAAATTTAATACCAATTAATATATTTTAATAAAAAATTTAATACAATTATTGTTAGAATTTTTTTGTATTAATCAACAACTTATAAACTGACATATTTATTTTTTCGTCTTTTTAAATCAATGACACCGATTTTTTTATTAATTATTTTAATAGAATTTGGATCAAAATATTTCTTTACGCGTATATTTAAAAGATTAAACATATAATTTAATACATTATTAACAATTAAAACAAATTTTATAATTATTGTTCATATAATTTAATACTTAATATTATCATCAATTCAAAAATAGTATAACAAAAATTAATTGAATAATTTAACATTATTGTTAATTTACATAAATATTAAAATACCCTGGAAGTTGATAAAAATAGGTTCTAAATTTAAATAGTATATTTATCTTTATATTTGATAGGATGCATCTATATAAGACCGCAATGTCTTTGTAATTCTTTTTAATTATTTTTTTTAATCAATAACATAACATCTATTGTATTGTAAATATATTTTGTTGATTGAAAAATATCACAGTTTTTCCGTATTTGAAAAATAACACACTTTTTCTTATAATTAAATTAAAATTAAAATATTATTAATCTAAAAATTAAATACTATCTGTTTTTTTACCGAATTAAATACTATCATAAATACAAATTAACTATTATTTATTGTAATCTTAATAAAATTTTGCTTTTAATTGAAAACAAAGTTATACAATGATTATGAATGAATTAATATGTTTAAAAACTTATAAATATAATAAATTGATTTAAAATATTATTAATAAAAATGTAAAAAAAAAGAAAGAATCATATTTGTAAGAGAAATAGCGTGAAACTAATTATTGTTAATAGTACAATAAGTATATGTCAAATTATTTAATATTTATTTATTTAATAGTAATAAATATATGTGAGAGATAAAGAAGAAAAGAGAAGATGTGAGAGATGGAGAGAGAAATGAGAGCAATTCAACATGAGTGTTTTATTGAGTGTGGAGAGATCTATAATAATAGTGGTACACCTTATATCCACCTTATATCCAATGGCTGTCATTGATTTGAAACAAAAAAAAAAGAAAAAATGGTCTCTCACGGTGAGAGACCTATGGGCATTGCCCACCTTAGACGGCGCCACACCTATGTGAGATAAGCTAATTTTATTGTTAAACACGACTTTATTGCTAAACTAGTCGGAGACCTGTGCTGTCGCACGGGTGCATTTTTTTGGTGGTGTAGTATAATATTTACGATAAGAAAAATGCGCAGTAAGGAAGTTTGACCTAAATGCAATATAAAAAGCTTAGAAAAAAAACCATATTAAAAAAGTCATTGTTTCATAAAAAATTTAGAAATTAGTATTTTGTAAAATAGGTTTATTTTTTAAACCTTGCTCCACCAAAAAAAAAAGATCATGGGCCCAAATATAAAAAGATGGTAATTGACATGGCCCAAAATCAAAATAGGCAAATTTTCAATTATAAAAGGGGGATTGTAGATGCTGCAAACGATGAAGCCCTTTGAAGTTGTTTCACGATCTGCAAAATGGAAGCCTTTGTGGAGCCACCTTCAGATGATTCGTCGGAGTTCAGGTAAGTTATTCAAATTATTAGGAACTGAAAATTGTTTTTTGACCTAATGCTCAATGACTTATAGCTTCGATAAATTGAACTATATGTTGGGAAGAATTTCACTGTTCTGAATATCATCACACACGCCATGAAGTTTAGAATGCAATTAATTTTAGAAGTTTTCTAAGCTGCTCATGATATGGTGCAATCAATGCATTGTGTGAACCTGATATACTGCAACTAACACATTGCTGAAGAAATTGTATTTACAAAATTCATACGATTCAATATGTTTTGTGTTTCTCATTTTTTCGTGTGTAGTGATAGGCTTGTTAAATATGTTTTGTGTTTCTCATTTTTTCGTGTAGTGATAGGCTTGTTATGTGTATGAAATAGTTACTTGCCGATTGTTATTTCCCTTGTATAATCAGCATAAATGCCCAGGCGGATGTGTTGAAATTGTTTCCTCATAGTAATCCATGATGTGTAAATTTTGTAAAGGTTGTCATTGATTATCGTAACTGTTGTGCAGTTCTGGAAGCATGGATTCAAATTTGAGTTTTTCCCACGAAGACGATACAATTTCGTGGACAAAAACAATTGCATCCGATCGAATTGCTCGGCGTAATGTACTTGTAAGAGTTACTTTGCACAATAATGACTAACAAAACAACTTCCCGGATTCAGTATGATGATGTAACGAATTTAATTTTTGTTCAGGTATTTCCGCGGGAAGTTTGCAGGTTCTTAACCGCCTTTCCCATGCAAATCGATATTTTCGATGCAGATATGGGGATTGTGTACCAAGCAGATCTACGATGCGCGCCGAGAAATACAGAGGAGGAGGCGTACATAGGGGTTGAATGGTATGAGTATGCCAAACAGAGAAGGCTGAAGAGAGGAGACGAGTTGTCCTTGAGGATAAACAGGGAGGCGCACACATTGGTCGTTTGGCTGTTGAACCGTTGAAGGAGGGAGTGTAATAGCGTTTACGTGTATTTATGTTGTACTGGTCGTCCATGTAATGGATTTTTAATTTGGGTGATTCCACTTTGCTTCCCCAAGTTAATGAAGTTATGTTTCTCCGTGTATTTATGTCTCGTTCGTTGTTAAGTTATATTTAGTGCAATGTTTTAAAAAACAAATTTATGATTAGTTGTATTGTTACAATTGTTTATATGCCGTTGAAAAATTGTTTATAACAGAATTGTTAAAATTGTTTATAACTCTATGATTACAATTGTTTATATGATGGTGAACTTGGGTGTGGCTAAGATGAAATTGCTTTTGGTTAGTTGTTTAAAATTTTCCAAAAAGTTGCAGTCACTTGTGTGCCATGTTTATCCAATTGATGTAATGCTTTATTTAAATAGAACTATATTTAAATATAGTATTCAATAAAAAAAGTCGCCAGGTATCCTTGTGTGCCATGAATAGCAATTTAGAAACCTATTCAAATACAACACCCAGTTGCCAAGTAGGTATCAAAAACTCGCCTTGGCATGTGAATTAAATGCATCCAAAAATCACCCTTAGGTGTTTCCTTACTGTTAGTAAACTTCCATAGTTTGTTGTAACAGGAACAAAATACATGTTAACAAAATAAGAACCTTGGTAGAAACTAAAATGTTGTTTAAATCTGATTTAACAAATAATTGTTGACATTGAATAACCAAATATTTGTTAAGGGAATTAACTTCAAAACCAGCACCATATGCTTCAATTGTTTTCCTGCAATGAGAATTGGTAACCCGAATAAGAACTTTGCAATAAAGGGAATTCTTGTATGAGCTTGAATTATAAAGTAAATTGCAAGTATATTTTCACATTGGGGAAGGAAAGAGGATACCTAATTAATGTTCTGGAATACTTCCTTGAACACAACATTGGTGGTAATAGTCAATGCTTCTTTATCTTTGTCATGAATAAGAATCCTAAGACCCTTTTTTGATTTAACTCTAGAGATAGCCACATACAATTGACCATGGCTAAATACTTCTTTAGGTAAAAATAACCCAACATGGTCAAGAGATTGTCCTTGAGACTTGTTTATTGTCATTGCAAATGAGACAATTATTGGAAATTGTCTTCTCACCAATTTAAATGGCCATGGTGATTGGGAAGGAGACAAAGACATTCTTGGAATATAAATGATGTTACCAACATTTTTACCAAAAATGATTTTAGCTTCAATGACATGGTTAGCAAGCCTAGTCACTGTTAGTCGTGTCTCATTGCACAGACCTTCAGATTGGTCTAGGTTGCGCATTAGCATGATAGTCGCACCAACTTTCAACTTGATAGAATGATTTGACAATCCAGATGTTTTGAGTGCATTAAGAAACTCGGGTGTGACATGCTCGTATCCATCAAAGTTATTTGCATCAGATTTGTCAATAGAATCACTGCTAAAATATTCCTTCTCCTCCCCTACAATATTTATTAAAAATACCATATTAGGTAAAATCTATTTAAGTATTACTCATTCAATTCTAATCCGATATTTAACTACATAAAATGTTGTATGAATACCTGGAATAAGAGTTGTGATATATTGGTTGATATCATCCACCACCTCAATTGTTGATGCTAAAATTGCACGACTTTGAAGATAGTTGGAGTCAAGATAATTACTAATACGATCAGGGTATGTATCCTCTACTATAGCTTTAATAGGATCTGAAAAATCTGCAATTAAAAACTCTTCGGGAATACAAATATCAGCATAACCGTCATTAGGCTCGCACATTGTGCCATCACCTATTTGTAAAATCCATTCAGAAAATGCCCTAATGTCTTCTGTTGTAGAAGTAGCCGCACCACTTTGTAACCGCATGTTTTTTGTGAGCTTTAGGACTTTACAATGATCCCAAATATATGAAGAATTGATTGTTGCATAAATAATGTCAGATCTAGTACCTCTTGGTACTACGGGGAGAATTTGCCTGAAGTCACCACCAAAAACAACAACCTTACCTCCAAATATCTTATCTTGACCATGTGTAGTGCCACTCATAATATCTTTCAATGACTTGTCAAGTGCCTCAAAACAATACTTGTTAGCCATAGGAGCCTCATCCCATATTATTAGATCTGTAACTTTAAGAAGCCCAGCAATATCATCTTTTTTGTTAATGTTGCAAATAGAATAATCTAAAGTAGGGACTGGAATCTTAAACCGAGAATGAGCTGTTCTTCCACCTGGTAACAACAAACTTGCAATCCCACTTGATGTAACAGGCAAGACAATTTTTTTCTTAGACCTAAGGGCCGCTGATAAAGTGTTCCACATAAAAGTCTTTCCGGTCCCACCGTATCCATATAAAAGGAACACGCCGCCTCTTTGTTTCTCTACAGCTTCCATGATCTCTTCATAAATGCTTCTTTGCTCATCTATACGGAAATGAAGTAAAATATGATATAATTACATAAGAAATTGAGACTCGGTATTTAAATGTAAACCATAATATAAGAGGCTATTTGTTAGCCATTATACTTGTTAGAGAACCGTATAACCTTGCAAATAGCTGTTGTTGAGCAATAGGATCATATTGACGCTCATCATAAATAAGCCTATTACCCGAGAAGGAAACAACATAATCTTTAGGATATGGCATTGGCTTATAGTCTTTCAATGTTTTGTTGTCATTTTGTAATAGTGTTTCAATAGCCATCAAAGTCAGCTGTTGAAGTTCCTCGTCGATAAGTGTCAATTCTAAGGATGGTTCCATGAAAAAGTTTAGTTACATTAATATGGCAATAAATATTCAAGTTCAAGTATGAATAATAAATTTGCACCACTTTGTATATGAGTTAAGCTGATGGACATAATGCATGTGCACGTATCTGTTTTAATAAACAAAAACTACCAGCAACATGTTCATAGTTAGATGCATTGCGACTGCATATTGGAACAAAGACAGCAAGAAACAATGCAGCATGGTAAATGACAAATAAAGTGAGATTTGACCTACAAATACTAATACATACCAGTATGAATATTATTTGACAGTGTTAAAATTTTTAGAACAAAGAAACTATGTAGAAGAATATTGGAAATCTTTCAAAGTTATTTTATAGTATAATGAAATTCAACAAAGTTAGCATTGACGGTAAAATAATATAGAGAATTTATACCTTGATTTCTTGCCACCAACCGTTGTTCGTAAAGAATACCATCAGATAAATACTTCCAAGACTTTCTCCATACGTGTGCTGGTCGATTCATGGATGAGGACAAAAGCATAGTCACAAATAACTTTCGTAAGAATAAACCTGAACCCCAAACATGTGCCTCTTTGATGGCCTCAATAAATTCTCGATCATCTTGAAGGAAACCCATAGCAAAACATGCCTTTCTAAAAGTCTTATGTTGAACACCATCAACTTTCTTGATGTCATTATAACATAAAGGGCCTTTAACAACAGTTAACATCATTCTTAAATAAAACAATTCACCTGAGCATTGAGGCACCCAACAAAGACGACCAATGGTATACCCTCTTTTCCTTGGCTTCCAACTCCTACTCTGTTTATGATAAACAAATTTAGAAACAAAGTCACCATAAGTTAAAAGCCTTGCCTCTTCAAAACTATTGTTTGCCTCAAACCAAGCTGTAAACATTGATTCGGTAACACTTGGTTTGAGCAGAACATCACCAACTTGCTCGTGTTCTCTGTAGTAAACAGAGTGTTCTCCGTCCAAGTGAAAATACATCCTCTCTACTGCTGGTTTTCTTCTGTGTATGGAATATGCAAATATCCTCCAACATGCCTCACTTGGGGAGATGTATCGACAATCCAAATATTGTTTAATTTCGTCAACATTGTTTTTCTCCGAAGTTGCATCCTTGGACTGGCCTTGTATAACAGCAGAAATTCTGTCTGAACCTTTGTTGATGTATTTGAAAAGGTACTTGATAGAAGTACTTTGATTGCACCATTCCATGTTGATGTGTGCTTCGTACTTTAACAACAAACTTGGGTTGTGCGGTACAACATGTCCACTATGAAAGATTATCCCATTTTTTTCAATTGTTTTTCCATTGTTGCTTCTCCTATAAACTGGATACCCATCATGGTCAACTATAGTGTTAGGTTGAAATTTTTTTGGGTAATATTTGGAGCACTTCCCATCTTTCATGCAAATGGACCTCTGATTTGCCAAGCCACAGGGACCATGAACCATATGAGACTTAACCAAATTGTACAGCCTGAGGTGTTGCAAGGGATCAGGAACTTCTGCACTAATGATCCTGTCAATGTCTTCTGGTCGTGGATACTTGTTGGACGGATGCAGAAAGAGTAGTATATGTGCATGTGGCAATCCTCTCTTTTGAAACTCGATGGTGTATATATCTAGTGATAAAAAGAATACATAAGTTAAAAACGCATATGAATCCACATTAGTATTAAAAAGAAGTACCAGAAAAGTGCTAAGGGACAACTCACATGCGAGTACTTTGCCTAATACACCATTTTTTGTCAAATCTGCTAGTAATTGATCAAACTTGATTTTGAATATTCTTGAAACGATATCCGGTCGATCTTGTGGTTTCAAATGCAGTGGTCCAAGAACTCTATGAATTTCCGGCCAATTAGGATTGCAAGTGAAAGTTATGAACAAATCCGGAAAACCAATCTTACTACAAATAGCCATGCCATCATAGTACAGTTGATCCATAAACCTACGACCGCCAACAAAGGACGAAGGCAAAAACTACTCTTTTACCGATGCTTGAACCTGTAATTTGACTTTGTTCACCCTCCTCATTAAGAGAATTATACTTGGACACCCTAAGTTTCGGTTGATTCTTGTGAATCCATTCTAATTTTTCAGATTCTAACATCGTGTAACCATCGACAAGAAATTGTTGGAACAACCTTCGTGAAGATAACAAAGTCTTAGGTTCAGCTAACCTTGTTTGAATGCGATATGATAGCCATTCTCTTATTGTAAGCCTATTTCGTAAGCTATTCTGATAAATTGGCAAGTCTCTATGGGCAATATTTGGTCTATAACCGTCCTCACCATAGGGAAAAATCAAAGGATATTGGAAGGCCATGTAACTTGCATGGAGCTCGTTGATCCGCTTAAATCCACCTCCTTGGTATTGCATAATTATATCCCTCATTTCTGCTGTGTCAATATCACCGACAACTAAGGCAGCAACTTCAGACACTGTCGATTGGTTATACACTCTTCCATCTGTGGATCTGTCAGCTATGAGTCTCAACTTCAGGTTTTGAGTATCCGCTTCATTGAACCATTGTTTCGCCATTTTAAAGCTCTTGGCATGAGTATTGTGTTCATACATCATTGTAGATAGTTGTTGTACAACTTCTGGATCAATGTTCTTGGTAGTCCTAAGTAATAAAAGCATAAGGAAATGGTTAACAGTATTATGAATAAGATGCATACATGTGAGTAATGACTACATAAATATCCAGCTGCATTATACATCATAATTTCAGTTTATTTTTATAAATAAAACGATTGCATGTTAGTATTATTTATACCTTAGACACTTCATTCGATTGTGGACCTCATTTTCTGTGTCATAAATATACAATTGAGCAAACTTGGGTGTGTCTCCTCGAGAAGGTAACAAACTTCCAATTCAATGGCATGTTTGACCTTGTATCCGTAAAGTTGGTGGTCCACCTCCATTGTTAAAACGATTGTCCAACTTTGCACCTGGCGATGTAAACACGAACATCATATTGTAAACTCTAATATGTTGTTGAAACTTTCTGCTGACTACGTTATCTTGGTCAAACATCAATTTTGCAAGAACTTCTGGAGGTTGTTTTAGTAGTGGTATTTCAACTTTCCCATTGCAACAACACAGCATAAACTTCGGATTAGCAGAATGGGAACTTTTATTCATCCATTCTTGATACCACATCATGGATTTACAATAACGACATTCGATGAGCGGGTCCCCTATGTCGTAATAAGCTACATAATAATAGACAGGAAAAAATTATTATGATATTTGTAAAATAGCAAATGTCAAAAAAATGATATACCTTCAGAAGAACGGGTGTAGTTGTCGTGAATTGTAAAAGGTGCCTCGTTATCTTCAGGTTCGGAACAGAAGTCCTCATCGGATAAATAAGCTAACAATGGATGAAAAAGTGTAATATAAAATATATGAACATGTTTCTTATATATTTCTTTATATAAAACCGTAAATAAGGTGGGAATATTGAACACAGAACTAATGAGTTTGCAATTGACTCACTTGCAAAAGTTCGTAATCGCTATCTTCGTCCGAGTCGCTGTTAAAATCCAAGTTGATTGCAGGGGTAAAAATAGGACATGCTGGCTCTTTTATTTCAGGTGTTATGCCTTTGGGGGGTGACACATGTGATGCTTGATCAGATACATTACATGGCTGTTTCATTGGCATTTGTTGACGACGGTTGTTTTTTCTACTGCTAACACTGCTAGTTGGTCATATTCATGCATGGAAATGGTTGAACACATGCATAATCATTAAGGTCGTGAGTTATTCAAAAAATATTATAATTATCATCAACATTGAAGACAGAGCATATATGAAACTAAGAACTTGTACCTCGTTGGCTGTTGTGCTACAGATATGTTGACAGCTTCATTAGGGGGATTACTATTCAAATTCATGGCAAGGCTTGGTACTCCCAGCTGCTTCTTAGGCCTGCCACGAACAGGTTTTTTCTTTTCGGTATTTCTGTTATAAAATTAGACATAATACGAAAGTCAATAAAAGTTAAACAAACTCTAATTAGTTACATTCTACAGTCATGCTTATTTGGTCATATGAACCTTACATGGGATTCTTGGAAGAACTTCCAGGATCATAGAATTGGTTGGTTGAAAAAATCACCCCATGTTGGGCATTCTCAATTGTAGTTGGTACACCATTCTCATTTGTACAATCAGTAGAAAACTTAGACATTAAATTTGTTCCCAAGGAATCTAAATGGGATGACTTCATGTTATTTCGAAGCACATGTCTGGTTATACTCGGTTCAGAATTCTGCATACGCGCACTCAGCATAATCCCTTCTTCGACAATCTGTGCGATAGTCTTTTGATTCTGAGCCGAGGGAGTGATTTCAGACAAAGGTTGTCTCGTTGTTAAGCAATTAGGAGAATATAACGTATCATTGATTGAATCAGGTTGGTTGGAATTCTGTCTTTGACGTTTTCAACGGTTTTCTTTCATAATAAGCGATCGTCGTGCCCTTGCCTTTTTTCCAGAGATATGCAGGTTATTGTTCTCCATAACTTCCTGTGAATTTCTATACTATCTGCCACACATAATAAAACGGACAATATGTACATAACAATTATATCGGAATTTAAATAATGAGTAGCTGGCCATAACAAATTATTTATCAATCTAAGACAATACTAATGAGATTAAAAAAACAAAGATGCAAACTGATACCAACCTCCCTGCAGATATTAGTGAAATGTAGTGAATATAACAGAATGCAATAACTGTTAAAAGTCAACCCTGAATTTCTATGCTCTTTGATTTCAGTATGCAATATTTCAACTCTATGCAATTGTTCTTGTTTTAATATATTAAAGACACTATTGTTAGGAAAAAAGTCATCATGTTTACTTGTTATTTTTGAAAAGCCAAAACCAAACTAAAGTGAAAAACGCACCAAAATTTGTTTTTCCCTCTAAAAATTTGAATCCCATATTTGTTTGAAATTAATATTATTTTAATTACTATGCTAGTAGTCTCTAGTTAATACTTTTCACAAAATTAGTCAGTTTACAACCATGTGGTGTGATTGCATTCAAATGGCTAAAGTGGTTCATATAAATCCAGGTTTCCAAGCATCAGATTTGACATATATGTTGTGCAGTGAACCGTGTACAGTGAATCAGCAACATTGTATAAAGCAATGAATAATATATTACATAATGTGATGTTACACCAAAAAGTACCAAATTGTTGTACCTGTACCGTGTAAAATGGGAAAAGTATTTTCTGCATTTAGAAGATATACTTGGTACAACTAAGCAAGCTATTTGAAAAAGCAGGAAGCATTTAATGATGAGTTGACATTGTGTATGACTTACTTTATCCAATGCTGCAGAAAGTTGTTGACTGACGACTATGATCCGGTTTGCAAGGGTATAAAGCGACAACCACTCCTTAAAAAGTACGAAATTACATGGAAGGGCTCTGCTGCAAGTTGTTCAATGTGAGGTTCCCAATGTAAAATAAATCTTTAACTCGTCCAATGGCAATGCTGTAACTGCTGTGTTCCTTTAAATGATTCAAAATAGAGCAACATTATTTGAACAATCTACTTTGATATTGTGTTAGTACCGAATCTGTATTAAATTGCAAATCTTAATTTAACTTATGGTATACTCTGGAGCTTTACAGAAAAGGAGCTATTAAAAAAATAGATTTAAAATACCACTACTAAAGTCATGTGATGGAGTGTGTATGGAGTGTGTTTTGTATGGCATGCCCAATGCATTCTAAATCCCAGCAAACTCCCAAAGTCGTGTGAGGTTACACCTATATAATGCCCTCCATCACATGAAAAGCCATAGAAAATGGTCATGGATTAAAGCTATATAAAGTGCAGGTACAAAAGCTATATAAAATGCCATCAAGTTAATTCATATTGTGCAACAACTAAAGTCATATGAAAAGCCAGCAAGTGGATTAACCAAACAGAGTCATTACAAAATAGAGTCATTACAAAATACTAAGATCAATTGATTAGTGGCTCACTTTGGATCATCATGCAATAGAAAGCATAGTTACACCCATAAAACAGGTAGAATATAAAAAAGGGCGGATGAAATCAGTACTAATATATTGTGAAATAACAATGCAGCAAAAAAAGATCCACTTTTGAATTTATAACCCAAGATTACTCCTTCTTGATAAGCTTGATGTTTCTTCCAGTCTTAGCCTTAGTAGCAGATTGTTTAGGAGTCAGATCTTCAGCCTCAATCATCTCATTAACTGATGTTGTTATAGCTCCCCTCTTGGCAGGTGTGCTGCTGGAGCTTGCAGAAGGACTCCAAGCATGGTTTGCAGCAGACGAAGGTTGAGGAGATATCGAAGCTTCAGCAGAAAGTGTCATCTAAGGATGAAATAAATTTTAGTAAATGGAAGTAAATGTATACAAAGTGTAAATAAAACTGTATGCATTAGTCCCTTACAATAGGTTCAGTTGGATTATCATTTAGATCAGAATTGGAGATCTCCAAAACAGGAGCATTTGAGGTATGCTGATAACAAAGTTTAAATCAGAATCACATATAAAGGAACAACCAAAAAAACTTCTTCGATTAAAAGAAACATGTATTTACCTCATACGGGGTTAGGTAGCTCTTTAGTTTGTTGTAAACATTATCCTCATTAAGTATTGTCACAATTGAAAATTGTTTGTAAGATGATTGAAATTTGATACGGAACGCCATTTCCTTATTCAACAAAATGTCAACTTGAGCCGGCCATATTTTTGGGTTGTCTTCTCCATTCTATGCAATCAAGAAAGCCATGAGGTTTGATCAAGATGTTATATGTAGTGAGCTATATAATTAAGCATTTATAATACAAACACAATGACTCACCGCTATCATGAGCAGCCTTAACTCTTTAGCAGACAGTTTAGTATATGGGACACAATCCTTATCCCAAAATACAAAGGTTCCATCAAAGCCATCATATTCAACTTCAACTTCTATTTTGAACCTATCAATCAAAATATAAGAATTATTTACAGGTTGGTCTGAAATAAAATGGAACTTAGAATTAAGAAGTTAGTTTAAAAAAAGGGCTCACTTAGTAATTGGTTCAACATCTTTAACTCCACAGTGACACTCAACTTTCCCTCCAACCGACTTGATAGAAGTCCTACATCCTGGGCAACACTAAAAAAACCATCCAAACCTTGAAGCCTTGAATCGTTTGGTAGTTCCAATAGTAGTTGCAAAACAATCCTAAAATGAGTAATTCAAAACTGTCAAACAATTAATACTAAAATGTTGGATAATAGTTTGAAATTAAACAACAAAAACAAAAACAAAGAAATACCTTTCCTCCTTCAAAAATGTCACGGATAGTCCTGACCTCATTACGGCTAGTCCAATTCTGGTTTGTGGATTGAATGGATGAATCACAAGTTAGTGATAGAGAAAGATTGGATGCATTTGACAAATCAGCTGCTCCAAAACTGTAACATATAAAGAACAGGGATATAATGAGACTTTTAATTGAAATAAGACTTTAAACTGAAATGATACTTTATAAAGCACAGGGATAAACCTGGTTTTGAAGGTTTCCACTTGTGGATGGTCTAAGTTAATCAGGAGTTTCGAGCCATTCCAAGCATTAGATAGACTTGGTAATCCAGATACTGCACCAATGTTTGAAAGCAGGTTGTAATGTTAAGTGGTAGCACACAAAAGTTGAAAAAATAGTTATTAGTGGGATAATAAAAAACATCCAAACCTGCATTTGGCTTACACCAAGCATGAGTCAAAATGATAACTGTGGGACCAACATTTTTGCCAAGAGTAGTGTAGTCCATGAATTGTTTGCTAAAATCACCCCATAAAGCAACCTCAATGGCATTTCCTCCAACGTCACGTAAGGTGATATTGGTACAGGACTTCTTACCGCCACCTGCCATTTTTGTCTTAACAACATCTTGCAAGACACCAATAACATCTATTTCAAAGAAGGGTGAGTCATTAGGTTATTCAAAATAGAAAGCTCATTAATGATAAACAACAAAAACAGCATGAAATAACTAACCATAGAGCATATCAGGCTTGAAATGTCCATTGAGAAAGTTTTCAATGGCATGGAAGTTGAATTTGTGTGGTGGGATGTCCGGTATGTCCACCTTGGTGAGAGTAGTTCCTCCATTAAAGAGAATCTTGAGAGGGTTCGAACACACTTTCAAAGGGCCATCATTAACCACAGGATCCCCATTATACAGATAATAAGTTGCATGCTCTTTGATCTGCTCTATCCAATCCTTAAAATCCCAACGGCTAGTTGTCACATGATTTGGTCACCCTGTGTTTTTTAGGAGAAATAATCAGCAGGATAACATAAATCATAAAAGCTGTAATGATAAAAGCCATACCGTTCCATCTTGTATAACCAACTCTAGGTGTTGATACCCTGCTTTTTCTGTAACAATCCACAGGTCAACGACCCTGATGTGCATTTTCCACACCTGGTTCCCTTTGACCAGCTCCTTAATGAGAATAGGAGCCCTAGACATTGTGCGCGTTTCTGAATCAAGAAATTGTTAAACAACAAATGGTTGACTGATAGTGTAGAAACTCAAGAAAATGCATGAAACTAATGATAAATATGTTATACCACAATAGACACTATGTAACAATAGGTAATCATGTAAGGTATGTGTTGTGAATTCAATACCAAGAACAAAGTATAATGCAAGGGAAGAATAAAGGACAAGGAAGAAGAGGAACACAAGAATTGGTTATAACTGCTATTCTTTCACTTTCTCTTAGAAAATAAGATTACAAGTTTACAAGAATAACAAATAACCTCTCTCACCCTAAATTAGGATTTGCTGCTTAGCAATGATGAGAGACTAGTATGCTATTTATAATAAAACCTAACATACTAACTAATGGGCTTTTTCCACAAGGCCCATTACACAAGCCAACTTAATAAACAATCTAGCTTAACAAATTAGGGTTTAAACACTAAAACCTAATTTAACATGCTAACAACCCTAGCATCTTCGACACAAGCATGTGAACAACCTTCGACTTCATGCTTAACCCTGTCGAACCAAGAAGTTACCCTTCGGCCATACTAGAGTTCGATCCAATATCTCACAAATCTCCACCTTGGATCTAACTCTACAACATCAAGGGAACAAACTAGCTTTCTTCATGCAGCTTTATCAACTGCATACAGTGGAAAAACTTGCAACTCGGCAATGTCTTGGTGATCATATCAGCAGTATTATCTTCAGTCGAAACCTTCAGCACTTGGACTTCTCCGCGCTCGATTACTCCTCTGACGAAATGCAGCCTCACATCAATGTGCTTAGTTCGCTCATGATAGGCTGAATTCTTCGACAGGTGTATTGCACTTTGACTATCACATTTAACAGTGATACCTCGACCTTGAAGTTTCAGCTCCTTCGCAAAACCTTCAAGCCACAATGCTTCTTTCATAGCTTCAGTTAAGGCAATATATTCCGCTTCAGTGGTTGATAGAGCAACAACCTTCTGAAGTGTTGCTTTCCAACTAATTGATGTGCCAAACATAGTGAAAACATATCCAGAAATAGATTTTCTGGAATCCATACAACCTGCATAATCAGAGTCAACATATCCTTCGATTACTGCTTTACTATCTTCACCCAAGGCTCCACCATAAATTAAGACTCTATTCAGAGACTCATTTATGTACCTTAAAATCCACTTCAATGCTTGCCAGTGAGCCTTTCCAGGGTTCGCCATGTACCTGCTTACAAGACTTACTGCATATGCTATGTCGGGTCTAGTACAGACCATAGCATACATCAAAGAACCAACTATATTAGCATATGGGATGCTATTCATATAGGCTCTTTCGACATCAGTACTGGGACACTGATCAATACTCAGCTTGAATTGAGGGTTTGTTGGAGTCACAACTGGCTTCGAATTCGACATACCAAAATTTTCGAGAATCTTTCATAGATATGTCTCTTGAGATAAGCATAACTTCGACTTCTTTCTATCTCTTCGAATGTCAATTCCAAGAATCCTGAAAGCAGCTCCCAGATCCTTCATATCGAACTCCTTATTGAGTTCAGCCTTCACCCTCATCACATCTTCAACATTGTTGCTTGCAATGAGAATATCATCCACATAAAGCAACAAAATAACAAATGAATTACCAGGTCGAAATCTGAAGTAAACGCAGTGGTCGAACTGACTTCTAATGAAACTTATGCGTGCCATGAACTTGTCGAATCTCCTATTCCACTGTCGAGGAGATTGTTTCAGCCCATATAAAGATCTCTTTAGATTGCACACATAATCTTCCTTCCCCTTTTCGACATACCCTTCAGGTTGCCTCATCAGGATCGTTTCATCTAGATCACCATACAAGAACGCAGTCTTCACATCCATCTGTTCCAGTTCAAGGTCGAACTGTGCCACCATGGCAAGCAACATTCGAATGGACCTATGCTTCACAACAGGAGAAAACACATCATTGAAGTCGACACCTTCTTTCTGAGTGAAACCCCTTGCAACTAACCTTGCCTTGTATCTTTTCGACGTCACTCCTTTGATTCCTTCCTTAACTTTGAAAATCCATTTACAGCTGACTAACCTTGCCCCAGCAGGTTTCTTGATCAGTTCCCAAGTGTGATTATCATGAAGAGATTTCATCTCATCATCCATGGCCTTCAACCATTCAGTCTTATTTCGACTCCTCATAACTTCCTTGTAGTCTCTAGGTTCTTCGTCTAGAACCTCACTTGCAGAGATTAAGGCATAAGCTATAAGATCTGCATACCCAAGTCTCTGAGGTGCCTTGATGACTCTTCTCGACCTATCTCTCGACAATAGGTAGTCATCGACAGTTTCCTCATCCTCCTCAGCATCTTCTGCTTCTTCTACGACTTCATCAGGGATATGCAATTCAGCATCAACATGCTCCACCTCAACAGGAATCTCTACCTGTTTCAACTCTTCGTCAGATGTTTCTGTACTTTGACCAACATCATCAGTTTTCTTAAAAGCCATTTCAGCTTCATTGAAAACTACATCTCGACTGGTGATACACCTCCTGTGACCTGGCTCTAGGCACCATAACCTATAAGCTTTGACTCCTTCAGGGTATCCCATGAACATGCATTTCAGAGCTCTAGGTTCGACCTTGTCTTGCCTAATGTGAGCATAGGCTACGCAGCCAAATACTCTCAGTTTGTCGAGATCTGGTGGATGTCCCGACCAAACTTCTTCAGGTGTCTTCATATCTAACGCTGTCGAAGGACATCTATTTATTAGATATGTTTCTGTTGAAACAGCCTCAGCCCAGAACACCTTCTTTAACCCAGCACTAGTCAACATACATCTGACTCTCTCCAAAATAGTTCGATTAAACCTTTCAGCCAAACCATTTTGTTGTGGAGTACCTACAGTAGTTCTATGCCTTGCAATACCAGAGGCAACACAAAAACTATCGAATGCCTCATTGCAAAATTCAAGGCCATTGTCGGTTCTCAACCTCTTGACCTTTCTGCCAGTCTGATTTTCAACCAGAGTCTTCCAACTTTTGAAATTCTCAAAAGTTTCATCCTTAGTCTTCTGGATGAATACCCATAATTTTCTGGAATAATCATCTACTATGGATAGAAAATACCTTGCTCCTGAATGTGATGGACACCTTGCAGGCCCCCAAAGATCAACACGGATGTAGTCAAGGGATCCATGTGTTCTTTGTTTGCCTTTGTTGAACTTCACTCTGCAAGATTTTCCAAGTACACAGGGTTCACAAAACTTCAGCTTTTCGACTTTGTCTCCACCAAGCAGATTTTGTTTCCCTAATTCGACCAGACCCCTTTCACTGACATGGCCCAATCTCATGTGCCAGATTTCTGTTTTCGACAAAGGTTTCGTGGATGCAACATTTGTCGAACCACTTACAACTTCAGCCTCAAGGGTATACAAGCCTTGTTTCTTCACGCCTCTCAAGACTTCCTTCGAACCCTTCATGACTCTTAGGATACTTTTCTCTCCTTGGAAAACATATCCTTTCTTGTCGAATTCACCAAGAGAAAGCAGATTTCTCTTCAAATCAGGAACATACCTGACTTCAGTCAACAACCTTATGGACTCATCATGGAGCTTGAATCTCACAGATCCAACACCTACAATCTTGCAAGCCTTGTTGTTTCCCAGCAATACTGATCCACCATCTTGATCACATAATTCCTCGAACAAGTCTTTGTTTGGAGTCATGTGCCAAGTGCAACCTGAATCCATAATCCACTCCTTCTTAGAGCCACTGCTTGAAACCACAAGAACATCAGATGATTCGAAATCATCTTGAACAATGGCAGCGTTGCCATTATCCTTACCTCCATGATATTTCAGGCATTCAGGGCACACCTTTCTTGTGTGACCCTCCTTCTCACAATGGTAGCATCGAATGCCAGATGCTTCGCCAATGTAAGACTTCGACTGGCTTTTGCCTTTCTTCTTGTCGAACTTACCATCCTTTCGTAAGAGTTTTCCTTTAACGACCAAACCTTCGCCAACAGTTGAAGGTTTATGCTCCTTTCGTTCATTCAAGTCCTTAGAGTACAAGGCTGATTGAACTTCTTCAAACGTCAGGGACTCCCTTCCATACAAGAGAGTTTCTTTGAAGTGAGCATGTGATCAAGGCAAAGAACATAATAGTAACAGCGCTTGATCTTCATCATCGATCTTCACATCAATATTTTCAAGATCAAGAATCAGTTTGTTGAACATATCCAACTGCTCAGCCAATACTTTGTCTTCAATCATCTTGAATGAATACAAAGCTTGCTTCAGGTAGAGTCGATTTACCAGCGGTTTGGTCATATACAAACTTTCAAGTTTCACCCATAACCCTGATGCCGTCGTCTCCTTTGATACCTGCCGGAGAACCTTATCACCAAGGCTCAACAAAATTGCGCTGTGTGCTTTCTCGATCATATTCGTCTTCTCCACTGCCGTCAATTCTGCATTCATGGCTGCCTCTCCCTTCAACGCTTCCAAACAACCCTGCTGAACCAGTAGGGCTTTCATCTTCAAGCGCCACAAACCGAAATCATTCACTCCGGTGAACTTTTCAATCTCATACTTTGTTGAAGGCATCTTCTCCACGCTCACCGCACCAATTTGTTGTGAATTCAATACCAAGAACAAAGTATAATGCAAGGGAAGAATAAATGACAAGGAAGAAGAGGAACACAAGAATTGGTTATAACTGCTATTCTTTCACTTTCTCTTAGAAAATAAGATTACAAGTTTACAAGAATAACAAATAACCTCTCTCACCCTAAATTAGGATTTGCTGCTTAGCAATGATGAGAGACTAGTATGCTATTTATAATAAAACCTAACATACTAACTAATGGGCTTTTTCCACAAGGCCCATTACACAAGCCAACTTAATAAACAAGCTAACTTAACAAATTAGGGTTTAAACACTAAAACCTAATTTAACATGCTAACAACCCTAGCATCTTCGGCACAAGCATGTGAACAACCTTTGACTTCATGCTTAACCCTGTCGAACCAAGAAGTTACCCTTCGGCCATACTAGAGCTCGATCCAATATCTCACAGTATGAAAAAAAATATAAAGTCATCCATTAAAAAAGTCTCAGTTTTTTTTGTAAGTCTAAATCTCTGTATAAACAAATTTAAAGTATCTGTATAAGGCCATCCATTCAAGACATACTGAAAACACGAATAAACAAAAGCAAAAAGCGAACAGGTACATTTTAAAGAAAACAAACTAGAAAAGTATGATACATCAAAAAAAATGTAAACAACAAACTCAGTCTTAAAAAAAACACGAAAGGTTGCGTGTTTACGGTAACCCACCGAAACCAGAAAGAAAGAAAACATTTTGGAAAAAAGAGACGAAGAAACAAAGACAGAAAGAAAACAAACTCAGTCTTAAAAAAGAACACGAAAGGTTGCGTCTTTACGGTAACCCACTGAAACCAGAAAGAAAGAAAACATTTTGGAAAAAAGATACGAAGAAACGAAGAAAGAAAGAAAACATTTTGGAAGACTAAGTTTCTGAAACCAGAAAAGCAATATAAGAAGAAACCCAGAAAAGAAATACTCCAAGATATGAAAAAAGCACGGAGAATCGTTACATTTCAAAGCAATATAACCATAAAAATATGAAAAGCCAACAAAATATGTAAACTACAAACATTTAAAAGGAAGGAAAAAAAAGGTAAACAACAATATCAGGAGCAATGTCTTACCCGGGTCTGTTCTTCAGCTAAGGAGTTGTGCAGAGAAGGAAAGGCTAATGAGAGAGAAATGTTGACAATGTTTGAAGAAGTAGGAGGAGTCGTTTGCTTATGTTGGAGGGAAATAGAATGAAAACGTTGGACCAATTAGAATTGAGCACTTGTTGATTTGGGTGATAAAAGTAGGAACTTTCCATAACATATTTAGTTGATTACGTTTTTATCCAATTGGTAGTGCAAATGAAATTTAAGTGAAGGGTAATTTGGGTAGTTTGGGCAATCTCTTGGTAAAGGCTTGATAGTAGATTAGTTTTATACAAAAATATAAGTCAAAAAAAAAATATCGAAATTAGTAGTTTCTTCTGGCATGTGTTGTTAAAAATTACAAGTGAGTGTGGGAAAAATAGTCTCACATTAAATAGGAATATGGTCAGGGACGGATCCATATATATGAGAATGGGGCTCAAGCCCCCACACAGTTTTCAATTTCATTCACAGTATTATATTATTATTTATTTAGCCCCCATTAAATCACACTCATTCAATTATAATAAAGTCATATTTTAACTCTTTAATTAAAACCTCCACATACTTATTCTCCTTAATTTATAGGCATTTTCTCCTTTCACTTTCTATTAGTTTTATTTTATCATATAAAATTTTGATTTTTAATGTGTATAATTATAAATTTTGTTTTTTATTTCTTTAATAATTTTATTTTAATCCATTTAATTTTAGCTTTTTATTTCTGCTACAAAAGTAAGTTTGAAAGATTTTTTTTGTTATACGTTTTATTAAAAATGTAAGTATCTGATATGCCTAAGAGGGGGGTGAATTAGGTTTTTCAAAAATAATCGGTTTTATGAGAATATCTTTACTAATTTTTGGTTAAGTGTTTGAAGGCTTTTGATGGTTTTTATCTTTTTCTTGGTAATGGTAATGAAAGCGGTAAAAGCGAAAAGATAAAGAACACAACGATATATACTGGTTCCCCTCACAATCCGAGAGTACTCCAGTCCCCTTTCAAACACGAAAGAGATTTCACTATAGTTAGAATGATTGTACAAGCCTATGCCTACTATCTAACCTATAGGGTGATCAAAGGTTCTTAAAACCTTTAAGATCAATCAACACTAATGTGGATGAAGAACAATCCTCTTCAAACACACCACTTACTTCCAACAATCCTGGATAGTAAGGAAACAATATTCTTTGAATTTTTACAAGAGTTTTTGTATGAAGTTTGTAAAGCAATATCAATCTTGGATTGATCTTCTTCTTCAAATAAACAATTCTCAAAATGAATATAAGTGTTCACAATGTATGCATGAAACTTTGAATGAATTTTCAATGAAAATGTGTATAGAAAGTTTCACTTGAAAAAGAGTATTTGATGAACACTTGGAAATATTGAAGGATGAAGAATATATAGTTTATGAATTGTTAATGAAGAAGGTGATTAATGATTATGAAAGATGTAGTATTTATAATGTGTTAAACACCTCTTTGAATGGTTATTTTTCCATGAAGCAATGCAATGATTAAGTGGTAAGAAAACAAATTCGTTTGAATGAAATCATGCAATGGAAAAACACACTGGTTCAGTAGGAACCGGTTCCTACCCGGGACAACCCGGTTCCTGCTGAACGTTACAACAAAAATATTTGAAATTTGAACTGAGGAACCGGTTCCCACCTAGGGACAACCCGGTTCCTAGTAGTAAAACACAGAGGTGATGAAACTGAGAATGCTGGGAACCGGTTCCCCCATAGGGACAACCCGGTTCCTAAAACCTTTATTTTGAATTTTACATATGAAAAAGGTTTTAAATGAACTCTTTAAAATATGAAACTTGTAGATGATTATGATATGCATGGAAATATATTTGTGAACAATTATATGTCAAAGTGAGTATTGTTTATACCTTTGACGTTTTAGCTTGATTCTTGACTCTTCCCAATTTCTTCAAGACTTTGAAATGATGTATCTTTGCTTAATACTTGAAATTCTTTTTGCACATCCTTTATGAAAGCTTGATGTCCATATTGTCTTCATCAAAACCAATTACATTTGAGAAGCTTGCAATTACATTCTCCCCCTTTTTGATGATGACAACCAAGTCTTGAAATGTTTTGAAAAAATAAGTTGTTTTGTGCTTTGAACATATGTTGAATAATGCAAGGCTCCCCCTATGTTAGTGACTCCCCCTAAATCCATGATTTCTTTGATTTATGGTGATGAGTTCATTTGATGTTATGGCCTGCATTTCTCTTTTAAAAACAAAACAACAACAAAACACATGCATATTTCTTCTCCCCCTTTGTTATTATCAAAAAGGATGGGGAAAAATAGAGAATATATATGAAACATAACACAATTTTGAAACAACATAAACATAACATAATTAAACGATACGAAACGTATTTTTGACGTTTACAACACAAACATAAATAATCCTAAACATCACGAAACATAAATGGAACAATGTCTAGAAAACATAAATAAAAAAAATCAACAATAAAATAGAACATAGTAATAAAGAGAACATAATTTAATCACTTTCATTCATTTGCTCTTCATCATCATCCTCTTGTTCATCTTCTTCTTCACTTCCTTCCTCTTCCTCATAATGAGCCAAGATCCGCCTTTGAGTCCGTTAAATTTCACGCATTTGTCTCCTCATAAGATTATGCTCATAGTTGTTCTCCCACTTGTTATCATCAATGGAGGTTTGAATGGAGCAAAGCTTGTTGAACATCATCTCCATTGTATAGCCACCTTCGGGAGGTTGAGGAACTTGTGGCACGGTTGGCTCAAAATCAACTTTGTAGAAGAATCTACCTTCACGATCCGTAACAATTCCGGTATTTTTAAGAGCGGTAGCGGTGGTGATAGCACACTCTTGTTCATCCATATTTTTCTTCGGTTCCCTTTGGAGGAGAACACCGGCATTCCGAACAATGTGAGAAATTGCCCTTGCATATGGTAAGCCTCCTTTAAGGGAAGTCATAAGTTGCATGTGGCGCATAATTGAAAGATCCCAATTGACTTCAATGCCACGTCTTAGAGCAACCAAGACCATTAATTCGAACTCATTGACCCTGGAATGGTTAGAATTATTTGGAAACAAAGCATAAGCAATGATAAGATGGAGCATCCTATCACTTACCGAGAGACTTGAACCGAACATGTTAAACTTGGTAGCAAGTTGTTGGCGAACTGTATCTCGTTGAGTAGGTCGGCACATATCAACAAAAGTATCAATCTTACTATATGGTTGCCAGTCCTCCGGAATGTTACCTTGAAGGAGCACTAAACCCTTAGATGGAATTCCTAACACTTTTCTGAATTCCTCAACATCTAAACATATTTCTTTATTTGAAACTTCAGACAACAAAGTGAAATCATCAAACTCATCGGTCACTATCTTAAGGTTATGATAAAATTCTCTAACCAAATCCGGGTAATAATCACCATGGTCAAGCACAAAATTAGCTACCCCTGCATTAGCTAGTCTAGCCGGAAAATTGAAGTTGTGATTAGGAAAGTCAGGGAGATTACCGTACTTTGCCAGAAGGAGTTTCCGACTACGAATGTTGAATGTGAGTCTCCGACTCTTGACAGTTGGATGGATCTCTTGAGGTTCTTCACTTGTCTCACCAACTTTGCTCTTCCCCTTAGCATTTCTTGTAGCTCTTGGTGGCATGGTTGAGAGTTAGGGTTTTGGTTTAGGATATTTGGATTTGTAGAGTGGAAGATGATTTGAGTGAGATATGTGAAAGAGTGGAGGATTATATAGAGTTTTGAGGTAGTGGGTAATTTAATTTTGAGAGTTATGGTGAGATAATGGAGTTTTAATTTGGTTTGACAATGGAGGTGGAAGGGTTGAAGAAGATGAAAATGAATGTTGAATGAGAGTGAATGTGAGTAAATGAGTGTAAATGTGTGGTGTTAAGAGATATAGTATGTATTGAATAAAAATAAGATAAGTAAAGAAAATAACAAAGTAATGCTAGCCACACAAATTAATTTCGTAACAGCCACTAGATAAAAGAAAATCTGGAAAAAATCTACGTGGGAACCGGTTCGCCCCACATGGGAACCGGTTCCTGAGACACACAAAAACTTCGCTTCTGGTTTTTACTATGGGGAACCGGTTCCTCCCTACATGGGAACCGGTTCCTGGACAGAAAAAAATCCAAAAACTTTAATTTTATGAAATGGAAGGGATATATATCATACATAAACATTCAAGACATAATATATGAACATTCATAAAGCACCTTTTGACACAAAAAAATGTTAGAAATGTGTACCTTTTGATTTATGATAATGAAGAACACATTTAAACATCACCTTTGTAACACCCGTATATTTTAATTTTTAATTTAAATGGAAATTTAATTAATAATTAGAATTATTGGTGGTTTGTGGAATTATTTGGAAAGAGTTATGAGATGGGCTATTGGGCCATGTGTGATGTTAAGGAATGAGGGGGTGTTATGTTAGTAAAGGTCTTATTCCAATTAAAGTTTATTTTATAAAATAATAAGAATTGGGAATAAGGGAAAGGAACGTGAAAAGCAGAGCAGAAGAGAGGAGGGATTGGAAAGCGAGTACGTGAAGAGGAGCAATGGAGGGAGAGACCAATCAAGAGCTCTTGGCTAAGGTAAGGGGGGACTCTCCGGTTATCATCTATTATCGTATTCTTGGATAATAATATTGATTAGGGATGTTGTTGAGTCAATTGGATTATATGATAGATTTAGGGATTGGGTAGAATTGTATGGTGTTTGATCCCTATGTTTTCCCTATGTTTGAATCCATGATATCTATGTTGTTATGATCTCAATTGATGTGTAATTGATGTATTATGAGGTGTTTTTCGTGTTGTTTGTGCATTCTATTTTCCTAGATTCGTACTGGTATGAATTGGGTGAATTGGAATGTGTAGAATGCTGTTTTCTGCAGGTTGGGGTTTCTGAAATCGCCGGTTCGCGCCGCGTGCACAGGGTTGGCGCCGCGAACAGGTGGGCAGAATGCCAGGAATTTGTGATACGCACAGGTCGCGCCGCGTACCTGTGTTAGCGCCGCGAAGGCGTACTTGTTTTCTCGTATCGCGCCGCGTGCATAGGTTGGCGCCGCGAACGTGTCTGTGTAGTTCAGGTCGCGCCGTGAACCTTGGTTGCGCCGCGTGCTGTAGCGATAATTGTTTTATCAGAAAAGTTAATTGATGTGTAACTTTCGAATCGTAGGTCCGTTTTTAGTGCCGTTTCGAGCACGATGAATCTTATGAGATAGCCTACGTGTTTAAATGATGAAATGAGGTGTGAACCCAATTATTTTTAAATATGATTTTATTTCTTGATGAATGATGTATTGTACATATATGTGATGAGATGTGTTAAATACATGCTATGTTGAAATATTAATCATGTGACGATTTGTTTGATTGGATGATGTATTGTTGACATATATGATGAAATGTGACAATATAAGATGTTGTTTTGAAAACGTTATGATGTGATGATTTGTAGAGAATTGTATGATGTTGATTGATTTGTTTTGGAATGATGTGGGTACATGTGTGTTCTTCTTATTGATGATGATGATTGATGTGGACACATGTATGTTCTTTAATGATGATGATGATGATGATGATGATGATGATTGATTGTATTGAATGATGCTAATGTATATAAACATACTTTGATGATAATGATGATGTTAATGATGATGATGAAATGAGTATTTGATGATGTTACTCATTAGACTTGACGATGGTATAAGTATGTTGTATATGTTGCATTCATTCATGTGCATTGATGATACTGTATCCATAAGGGTGTGTTGGATCAGTGAAGGGCATGATTCCCACTGTGTGGAATCTGTGCTGGCAGGGCCGTATCTGGATGATGTTGGATCGGTCATGGGTTATTCCCATTGATGATGTTGGTACCACATGCATAGTGTCAGTTCATACATATGCATACTTTTATAACATGATTGGAAGTATTCCAGTGTTATAAATATTGATGATGTGTTGGTTGTGTGTTTGTTGAATTAATGTTGAGTATGATTGTCTGCTTGCAAGATGTGTTCTGTTAACGTTTGTGTAAACGATGGATGTTCCTGATAATCTGAATATGATGAAATTGGGTGAATAATATAACTATGATGTGTTGTTATTTAAGATGCAATAACATTTGTTAACTGTGACGAGACTCACCCTTACTGTTGACATTTTCAGATTGAGGATAGCTGCTTTCGACTTGGTGAGGATTAGCTCATAAGTCAGTGTATTAGTGTAGCGTCAGGTGTCATGCTCTGATATTGTAACACTGGGGGAACGCTAGTTTAGAGTTTATGATGATACTCTATCGTGTTGTGAATGTATTAAATTATGTGGAATATTGCATAGATGATGTTATGCTATCCAGTTGATGAATTTTCCGCTGTGTAACATGAGATGTTTATGAGTTATAATGAAATGTTCCTTAGTGAAAGCATGACAATGGATTTATGATAAAATTTGTGTTAATTGTAATTGTGGCACCCTTGTGTTCATGTTTTACTCTGAATTATTTTATTAAATTCCGTGGGGTTTAGAAGGGTGTTACAATAGTGGTATCAGAGCAGGTCGGTCCGTCCGGCCAATTGTTGAGTCAGTCGAGTTGCGCGACAGTTGTATATTGTCGGCATTTTACTCCTTGGTACGCGACATGTGAGTGAATCACTGTCGGTACTTGGTTGTTTGTTGCAGGTGTTGGATTGAGACAAGTGAGGGAGAAGTTTGGCTTCTTGGTGATGTTTCAGTTGTAAGCCGATTGATTCAGTAGGCTGTTGTCGGCAACAGTGCAAGCGTTGTGGGAATTTGTTGTTTCCCGAATTGAAGGTGGCTTGGAATTAAGATTTGACTGGTAATTAAGTTGGAACATCTTGAAGGAAGATGATTAGAGGTATTCGGTGATTATTTGTAGGAGAAGAAAATTGGAAATTGCGATGTGTCAGCTCTGCTGGTGTGATGCGAAGTTGTCAGTTGAGTAGCCTTGGGTCTTGGAAGAGGATCAGTTGCAAGTTTGCAAAGAGGATTGTTGTAGTAACGTTCCAGAAATCACACTTCGGCGATGGGATGTGTTGCTCAAGTTATAATAATGCTTGGAAGTGAAGAGATACAATAAGGGGCTGTTTGGAATGTGATAGAGTTGAAGAGAATGAGTTTTGGAGGGAGATTTTCGTAAGCAAAACGCAGGAAAATTGCTGAATAGCTGCGGAACTTCGAAAATTCATAACTGGAGTTCTGGGCATCCGAATTGAGTTTCGTTTGAAGCGTCGGAAAGCTAACGAGATGAACCTTGTTATAAAAATGGTTGCAGCAGCTGTGACATAATTAATTGTGACAGGATGACGTTGGAAAGAGGTGAAGTTGCGGTTACTCTTGTTCTTATAACTAGACTTGTTTATTGGTACTGCACGAGATGTCAGTGTCAGTGTTGAACGGACTGAAGGAATAATTAGAAGGTTTGTTAAGGAGTAATTTTAAGAATTGAATATAGCATTTGAGGAGTTTTGGATATATCGTATAGAGTGTCGCTGCATGATGTCAGTGTTGCATTTGTTTTGGGGCAATGATTGGAAAATCCATATCTTGAGTTCCGAGTGTCCGATTAATGTGCCGTTTGAACCCACGAAGAGGTGGAATTATTTTCTACATTATGGAAGAGTTATAAATACAGTAGAAGTGATCCTATGAAGGGATATTCTGAATTCGGTTAAAGAGGTGTGGAACTTGTTGAATAGGGATGCCTACTACCGATTGTTTGAAACAAAATTAAGTGGAACATGTTGTTGATGAATAAGTTGATGAGATGCTCGATAATAAAGATGATTTGAGTACTAATAGATTTTAGTGAGAAGTGAATTAGTAGTAAAGATGGAATAAACTTTAGAACTCTTGGAATCGTATTTATGATGGCAAGGTAATGATAAGTATAAAAGAAGAATTTTAGAGGATTTCTGACACCTAGTGAATGTGAGGAAGACTTTGTTGAGATGTCGAGTGGGATGATATTTGAGCACGAAGGATGTCATAGGATTTGGATTGAGACCACGAGTTATGAATGTTGTCATGGTCTTACAGGTTAATTGTGTGGTTCAAGATTCGAAGTGGTTTGTGATCATAAGAGTTGAAGTACCTCTTTGATCAGAAAGGGCCTAATATGAGGCGGGAGAGATGATTAGAGTATTTTTCTAGGATTGTAATTTGGTTTGAATTACCATCCTGGTAAGGAGAATGTTGTGCTACTGTGTTGCGTAGGAGGTCTTTAAATATGTCGGTGCTAATGATGAATGAGTTGGATTTAATTGGACGATATTGAGACTTGAGTTGGTATGTGAAGGCACTCCTAATAGTGTTAGATTGAGTATGCTAGAAGATGACTAGTGATATTCTTGACGAGATTAGAGGAGGTTAGAAAGATAATGTTGAGTCGATCGATAGGTTGACTTTGAATTACCAAGGTAAAGGCGGTGAATTCAGAATCGACGAGGATAGTATAATGAGGATTGAGTGATTGGATTTGTGTTCCTGATGTTTTGAGCTTCGGAAGAATATTTTGGAAGAAGGACACCGTAGTGAATTATTGGACTATGACGATGTTAATGAGTTTGGGTGCAACCTCGGAAAGGACACTATTATGTAGTAACGACGGTTTATGCTTAAATATGATTTTCAACTAATATTGACAAATTTAGGACTTGATCACCCTAAATCTCTTGTTGGTAGTAGATGGAATCATATGGAAGAGATAAGCTTGTTTTGTTACCTTAATGGTTTAAGATGTGATGAATGCTAAGCTGTGAGAATAATCACTCACCATGTTGTGTGAACTTATGAAGAAGTGAATACAAAAGAGTGCAATATATTGGATGATGACTTAAGGCGGGTAATTAGAGTTGCACAGCGAATGTGTGATGTAGAGTAGTGTTATGAGTACTACTTGTGGCAAGTGAAGAATTAATATGTCGGAAGCCTACATAGAGAATATGTGTTGGTCTATATGTTGGATTTAGAATCCAGTGGATGTAAGGATGTCGTGTCGAAGAATTGTAACTTTTGAATAATTGCCGAGAATGATGAATATGTTATTACGGTTGTACATAGTTAACGAGTATGTATTCGGCGGAATTAAAACGAAGAGTTGATGCTATGTGACGTTATAATAATTTTGTGTTGTTGTCAAGGGGTTATTGTAGATTCCAAATAGAATGAGGAATTATACTCTATGAAGAGAGAAATCAAGTTAATTCTTAGAAAAGAGCGAAACTCAACTTGAGTTGTTTTGTAAGAAATTGTGTATTGAAGCTGATGAGTGTGATTATAATTGCTTGTGTATACTCGTTCTGATGGTTAGAATGTTTTAATATATGTAGTAATTCAAGAATTTGTTTTTGAGTACGAGTAAGTATTGCTAAGTGGTAAATTGGTACCATGAATGGTGAAGAATGATTCTTGAACGAATAAGTACAGAGAGTCGGAATCGGGTAAAAACTCAGAAATCTATTTGGTATAGATGATTGTGATGAATAATCAGAGTATTGCGGAAAAAGCGAATGTAAAGCGTTGGATAATTGATGGTGTGACTTAAGAGGAGTCAGATAATCAGAATTCAGTGGTATGAGAATATGAGTATTGAGTTTCTTGAAGGAAGCAGTTGGTAAAAAGTGTAAGTACTACTTTATCGCTCAGATGGAAGAGTGTGTCTAAGGTTGGTTATGTTAGATGGATTTTTGAGGATTGAATGATGGTAATGTTAATTAGGAGCTTGAGGGTCAGGTGGAGGACTCTTATACGAGCTGGTTACTTGAGGTATGTTTTCGAGGACGAAAACTCTTTTAGTGGGGGAGAGTTGTAACACCCGTATATTTTAATTTTTAATTTAAATGGAAATTTAATTAATAATTAGAATTATTGGTGGTTTGTGGAATTATTTGGAAAGAGTTATGAGATGGGCTATTGGGCCATGTGTGATGTTAAGGAATGAGGGGGTGTTATGTTAGTAAAGGTCTTATTCCAATTAAAGTTTATTTTATAAAATAATAAGAATTGGGAATAAGGGAAAGGAACGTGAAAAGCAGAGCAGAAGAGAGGAGGGATTGGAAAGCGAGTACGTGAAGAGGAGCAATGGAGGGAGAGACCAATCAAGAGCTCTTGGCTAAGGTAAGGGGGGACTCTCCGGTTATCATCTATTATCGTATTCTTGGATAATAATATTGATTAGGGATGTTGTTGAGTCAATTGGATTATATGATAGATTTAGGGATTGGGTAGAATTGTATGGTGTTTGATCCCTATGTTTTCCCTATGTTTGAATCCATGATATCTATGTTGTTATGATCTCAATTGATGTGTAATTGATGTATTATGAGGTGTTTTTCGTGTTGTTTGTGCATTCTATTTTCCTAGATTCGTACTGGTATGAATTGGGTGAATTGGAATGTGTAGAATGCTGTTTTCTGCAGGTTGGGGTTTCTGAAATCGCCGGTTCGCGCCGCGTGCACAGGGTTGGCGCCGCGAACAGGTGGGCAGAATGCCAGGAATTTGTGATACGCACAGGTCGCGCCGCGTACCTGTGTTAGCGCCGCGAAGGCGTACTTGTTTTCTCGTATCGCGCCGCGTGCATAGGTTGGCGCCGCGAACGTGTCTGTGTAGTTCAGGTCGCGCCGTGAACCTTGGTTGCGCCGCGTGCTGTAGCGATAATTGTTTTATCAGAAAAGTTAATTGATGTGTAACTTTCGAATCGTAGGTCCGTTTTTAGTGCCGTTTCGAGCACGATGAATCTTATGAGATAGCCTACGTGTTTAAATGATGAAATGAGGTGTGAACCCAATTATTTTTAAATATGATTTTATTTCTTGATGAATGATGTATTGTACATATATGTGATGAGATGTGTTAAATACATGCTATGTTGAAATATTAATCATGTGACGATTTGTTTGATTGGATGATGTATTGTTGACATATATGATGAAATGTGACAATATAAGATGTTGTTTTGAAAACGTTATGATGTGATGATTTGTAGAGAATTGTATGATGTTGATTGATTTGTTTTGGAATGATGTGGGTACATGTGTGTTCTTCTTATTGATGATGATGATTGATGTGGACACATGTATGTTCTTTAATGATGATGATGATGATGATGATGATGATTGATTGTATTGAATGATGCTAATGTATATAAACATACTTTGATGATAATGATGATGTTAATGATGATGATGAAATGAGTATTTGATGATGTTACTCATTAGACTTGACGATGGTATAAGTATGTTGTATATGTTGCATTCATTCATGTGCATTGATGATACTGTATCCATAAGGGTGTGTTGGATCAGTGAAGGGCATGATTCCCACTGTGTGGAATCTGTGCTGGCAGGGCCGTATCTGGATGATGTTGGATCGGTCATGGGTTATTCCCATTGATGATGTTGGTACCACATGCATAGTGTCAGTTCATACATATGCATACTTTTATAACATGATTGGAAGTATTCCAGTGTTATAAATATTGATGATGTGTTGGTTGTGTGTTTGTTGAATTAATGTTGAGTATGATTGTCTGCTTGCAAGATGTGTTCTGTTAACGTTTGTGTAAACGATGGATGTTCCTGATAATCTGAATATGATGAAATTGGGTGAATAATATAACTATGATGTGTTGTTATTTAAGATGCAATAACATTTGTTAACTGTGACGAGACTCACCCTTACTGTTGACATTTTCAGATTGAGGATAGCTGCTTTCGACTTGGTGAGGATTAGCTCATAAGTCAGTGTATTAGTGTAGCGTCAGGTGTCATGCTCTGATATTGTAACACTGGGGGAATGCTAGTTTAGAGTTTATGATGATACTCTATCGTGTTGTGAATGTATTAAATTATGTGGAATATTGCATAGATGATGTTATGCTATCCAGTTGATGAATTTTCCGCTGTGTAACATGAGATGTTTATGAGTTATAATGAAATGTTCCTTAGTGAAAGCATGACAATGGATTTATGATAAAATTTGTGTTAATTGTAATTGTGGCACCCTTGTGTTCATGTTTTACTCTGAATTATTTTATTAAATTCCGTGGGGTTTAGAAGGGTGTTACAACCTTCATCTAAAATTCCAAGCTCTCGTCGAATTTTATAAAACGATTCTTTTGGAAGAGGCTTGGTGAAGATATCTGCAAGTTGATTATGAGTATCTACAAAAGTGACTTCAACATCTCCTTTAAGCACATGATCGCGAAGAAAATGATGTCGAATGTCTATGTGTTTGGTTCTTGAATGCATGACCGGATTCTTTGTAATATTTATAGCACTTGTATTGTCGCATCGAAGAGGAATGCATCCGAGATCAAGTCCGCAGTCACGAAGTTGTTGCTTAAGCCAAAGAATTTGTGCACAACAACTACCCGCTGCTATGTATTCCACTTCGTCTGTGCTAAGAGCAACACATGCTTGCTTTTTACAAGCCCATGATACTAATGCATTTCCAAGAATGTGAGAAGTACCACTTGTGATTTTACGATCAGTTTTACATCCTGCATAATCCGCGTCAGAATAACCAATTAACTTGCAAATACTACCTTTAGGATACCATAAGCCAACGTTGGTCGTTCCTTTGAGATACTTCATGATCCTTTTAACCGCCATAAGATGTGATTCCTTTGGATTTGCTTGAAAGCGAGCACAAAGACAAACACTAAACATTATGTCAGGACGGCTTGCCGTCAAATACAATAAAGAACCAATCATACCTCGATACTTGGTAATATCAATTGGAGTACCAGATTCATCTTGATCAACATATGTACCGGAGCCCATTAGAGTATTCATTGCTTTACAATTGTCCATATCAAACTTCTTCAATAGTTCTTTACAATATTTGGATTGATTGATAAAGATTCCATCTTTGAGTTGCTTAATTTGTAGTCCAAGAAAGTAGTTCATCTTTCCCATCATAGACATCTCGAATTCTCCTTGCATCATCAATGAGAATTCCTCACACATTTCTTTGTTAGTCGATCCAAAAATGATATCATCAACATAGACTTGAACCAATAAAGTGTTACTCTTGATTTTCTTAATGAACAAAGTTTTATCAACCTTACCCTTTTCGAAACCCTTTTCACACAAAAAATTGCTAAGTCTATCATACCATGCTCTTGGTGCTTGCTTTAAGCCATAAAGAGCCTTTCTCAACTTGAAGACATGTGTAGGATTCTTGAAGTCTTCAAATCCCGGGGGTTGTTTGACATAGACTTCTTCATTGATGTAGCCATTTAAGAATGCGCTCTTGACGTCCATTTGATAAAGATGAAAATTTAATGAACATGCATAAGCAAGTAAAAGACGAATAGCTTCTAACCTTGCAACCGGAGCAAATGTTTCTTCAAAGTCGATTCCTTCTTCTTGATTGTAACCTTGGGCCACCAATCTTGCTTTGTTTCGAACAATTATACCATTCTCATCAAGTTTGTTCTTAAACACCCATCGAGTACCTATGATGTGTTTATTACTTGGTCTAGGAACAAGTTCCCAAACTTGATTTCTCTCGAATTGATTTAATTCTTCTTGCATTGCATTTATCCATTGATCGTCTCCTAAGGCTTCATCAACTTTGGAAGGTTCAATTTGAGAAACAAAAGCCATGTGTAAGCAAGCATCTTTGAGATTTAATCTTGTTGCAACTCCTTGGCTAATATCACCAATAACTTTATCAATAGGATGATCTCTATGACTTCTCCATTCTTTTGGTAGATCATTGTTGTTTGATTCTTGTTGTACACTTTCTTGTTGAACACTTTCTTGTTAAACACTTTCTTGTTGAACTTCCGGTGCCTTCACAATTGTATCATTTGAAAGTTCTTCCGGGGGTAAATCTAAAGGATCATCATCATCACAAACAACTATTTCCTCCTTGGAGGTGTTAGTCTCATCAAAAGATACATGCATGGATTCTTCAATAGTTAAAGTTCTTTTATTATAAATTCTATATGCTTTACTAGAAAGAGAATAGTTAAAGTTCGTCGGATTTCTCATCAAACTTACCAAGATTGTCTTTGTCATTGTTGAGAACAAAGCACTTGCATCCAAAAATGTGAAAGTGAGCAATGTTTGGCTTTCTTCCTTTGAAGAGTTCATATGGAGTCTTCTTTAAGATAGGTCTAATGATTACTCGATTTCCAACATAACATGCCGTACTAACCGCATCCGCCCAAAAGTATTTAGGAAGATTTGCATCACTAAGCATTGTTCTTGCAAGTTCCACTAGAAACCTATTTTTCCTTTTGACTACTCCATTTTGTTGTGGAGTTCTTGGTGCTGAAAAATTATGAGAGATACCATGTTCTTCACAAAATTCTTCAAATGATGCATTTTGAAACTCTCCACCATGATCACTTCTTATGGATACAATCTTTAATGACTTCTCATTTTGGATTCGTTTTGCATACTTTTTAAAGGCTTTAAAAGCATCACTTTTCTGCACAAGAAACAAAGTCCAAGAATATCTAGAATAATCATCAACAATAACTAAAGCGTATACATTACCTCCGAAGCATCTTGTCCTTGATGGACCAAATATATCCATATGCAACAATTGAAGTGGTCTTGTTGTAGTCACCACATTCTTTGGTTTGAAAGATGTTTTGGTTTGCTTTCCCTTTTGACACGCATCACATAATTTATCTTTGACAAACTTTATCTTAGGTAAGCCAATAACAAGATCATGTTTGGTTATCTTATTTAAATGATCCATATGAATATGGGCTGCTCTCTTATGCCATAACCATGAATCATTATTATTGTTTACCAAAAGACATTTTACTTTCAAAGATAAATCATTTAAAGAAATCATAAAAATGTTATTAATTCTTGTACCTTTGAGTTTTACCTCATTGGTGACTTCATCGATGATCAAGCATTCCTCCTTAGTGAATTTGATCTTGAAGCCTTTGTCACAAAGTTGACTAATGCTTAGAAGATTATGCTTTAGTCCTTCAACATAAAGAACATCTTCAATTGATGTAAAAGGTGGTGTTGTTGGCAATGAAAACTAATATATTTGATAGTGTTGTTGGCAATGAAAAAAAATTATAATTTATATGATTTTTTTTATTTTAAAAAATCATAAAAGATTCTCTAATCAAATGTATAAAAAATTATTTGCCCCCACTAAAGAAATTTTTTGAATCTGCCACTGAATGTGGTGACTTGAGCATTTATAAGTGGGAGAACCCACTCACCTATCACCTTAAAATTTTAGGTGGATAAATGATGTGTCTTCCACAAAGGTGTGTTGCTCAAAGAATGGTTCCATAATATGCTCCTCGCTCGGCACCCCCAATTGGTGTTCTAACATGTGTGAATTATCTTAAAAGAATGCAACTAAAATAACCAAAAAATATCTATTAGAATATATAAAAAAGTATATTTAGTTTTGATACAATATTTTTCCATTCAATTACACTATTCATTTTAACTAATGTAATCGTGGTGGCGGAGATAGAACATGGTGAGGGAGTTAAGATCATCTCCATTTTTCAAAAGAAATAGAGATAAAGCATGGTGAGGGAGTTCAATTCAATCTCTTAAACTTTAAAAGCCCACTTAGATTGATATATGAATTGTATTTTGAACCTAAAATAAATAAACTTCTGTACAAGGATTTCAATTGATATCGATTTATTTATTTTTCCACCTCTTGCACTAGGGTCACTCTGTCAGAGATTGTATTTGTAATTTTATTATTTTTATAATATTACTTAAACATTTAATTAAAAAATCAAGTTGAATCGACAATTTCACACCAATGTGAACAATATTTAAACTATAAATGGAGTTTATTTTGAATTTATTCACCATAATTTATATTGTAAATATGTGATATATATGTTATAAATTTTATAGAAAAGTGTGTTAGAACATAGTTTAATTCTACATTTTTGAAAGAGTTTTGATGATAACAAACACATAATTTTAGATAAGAAAAAATATGCACTTTAATCCTACGTTTTAAATTGCATAAGTTCTGAAGTATGTAAAAGTGATTTCTCAGAAGCAGAAGGCTGCATTGAGAGAAGCTTATATGAAGAAGATGTTATAGACAGTGATTTCTCAAAAGCAGGAGATCTAGACAATGAGAGAAGTATACTAAGACAAGAAGTTATAAGTGATTGAAGGAAGTTTACAAGAACAAGATGTTCTGAAGTCAAACAAAGAAAAGCCATAAGCTCTGATGACTCAAACGCTTCAAGCACCAACAAGTTGCAACGATTACTCTGATGATCAGAAGATCCAATGTTCAATAGTAAAATACAGAATCATTCCGTAACGGTTGGTAATTAATTACAACAGACAGAATCTTCATTTTTGGAAACAGAATTAATCAGTATTTCATCAGGTTTCCAAAACGAGAATGGTTGTCTCTCAATGGATCTAAAAGTTCACGCTATATAAAGGAGACATCGTGAAAAATAAAAAGACAACGAATGCACGCACGAACTCAAGAGCTATAAATTCTTATTATTCTTTTAAGTGTATTCATAATTTTATTGTGCTTAAAATTTGTGTAAACATCACAGTTGTGATATAGCTTATTAGAAGCAATCTCTTAAACACAAAAGTTGTAATTGTATACGTAATTCGTTGAGTAAACCGAGTCGTGGTTTGACCTTAAGAAGACGTTGACAGTTGTCTTCGTGATTGTGTAATCATTATTTTGATTTAGTGGATTAAGATCTCGTAAGAGAGAGGCAAAATCACATTGGCAGGGTGGACTAGAGTAGTTTGAGTTCAAACGAACCAGGATAGCCAAACGTGTCACATTCTTAATTAGTTTTAAAAACCCAATCCAACCCCCCTTATTGTGTTTTTCGTTTCTTCAAAGTGCAATAAGATAGTATTGAAGTTGATATCCATACATAGGGAGATTAGAGATATGGAAGTGCATGATCCTCATGCTAGATTTTTCACTCATTAATATTAATATATATTATGGATCAAATGACACTAAGTGTCAAATTTAGTAATATGATATCTTTAATAACTCTTCACTTAATACTCGTATAATAAAATCTACCATTGGATTGAAAACTATTATCATTTAAATCACGCCTATAAAATTTCACATCAATAAAAATCATTTGATATGTTAAAGAGAATGATCAAATGATTTATAGACATGATTTATATGATAATAACTTTCAATCCAATGGTGAATTTTATTATACAGATGGGGTGAAGAGTTATTGGAGGTGTCATGTTATTAAATTTGACACCTTACTAAATTTAGAGGTATCAGTTTCGGATGGCATGTTTCCCATTCTCCTTTAACTTGATTAATGACTAAGGTTGAGTCTCCATATGCTTCCGGTATTTTAATTCTTAGATCAATGCCAACTTCAACGCTCATAATGCACGCCTCATACTCTACCATATTATTGGTGCAATCAAAAGACAATCTTGTCGTGAAAGGAGTATAACAATTCCTTGGAGAGATTAAGACATCTCCAATCCCATGCTCTATGGCATTTGAGGCACCATTGAATGCGAGCTTCCGTTGAGCTCCTAGTTCGGGTCCTTCATCATCCCCTATGAGCTTCTTGTCACTTAAAACCGTGATATCCTCATCAGGAAAATCAAATCGCATGGGTTGATAATCTTCCACTGGTTAGTGAGTGAGGTGCTCTGACAGCACTCTACCTTTGAGTCACATGTTGGATATCATATTCTAATAAGAGCATCTGCCAATGGGAAACCCTTCCAGTGAGAGATGGCTTTTCAAAGACGTACTTTCTGATATCCATCTTTGATATCAACCACATGGTGTGAATCGACATGTACTGTCTTAAGTGTCAGGAGGCTCATGCGAGTGCGCAATAAGTCTTCTCAAGTAGTGAGTATATGTACTCACAATCAGTAAATTTCTTGCTGAGGTAGTAAATGGTGTGCTCTTTTCTACCTATTTCATAATGTTACCCCAGCATGCACCCTATTAGTTCATTTAGCATTGTAAAGTACATGGTAAGAGTTCATCCTAGAACATGAGGTATCAAGATCAATGGTTCTTATAAATATTTTTTATCTTCTCAAATGCCCCTTGGCACTCCTCATTCAACTCGATAATTTGATTTTTGCACAACAACTTGAATATTGGTTCACGGGTGGCTATAAGGTGAGATATACTTAGCAATATAGTTCAATCTCCCTAGGAAACCATAAACCTCTTTCTCTATTTTAGGGTTTAGAATATATATATATATATATATATATATATATATACACACACACATAAAGTTTTCTATAGTTAGTTGCAATTAACTATAACTATTATGTCTTGTATATATTCTAATACTCCCCATTAAACTCAAAATAAGTGTAAACCATGGACTTTGAGTTTGATATGAAAGGTAGTGAATAAAGAAGTGGGAAGTGTCTTTGTTAAGACATCTTTAATTTGTATGTGACCTGGAACATGTTGAATTTTTAGCTTGCCATGTGTTCTCGAAAAAAATATATATTTTGTTCTACGTGTTTAATCTTTGTATGCAGAACAAGATTATGAGAGAATAACACAATGCCGAGGTTGTCACAAAGCAAGGTGGGAGTGTGATAGTCAAAGTGAAGCTCTACAAGGAGTGATTCAATCCACAACAATTCAAAAGTTGTATGAGCAAGGGCCTAGTACTCCGTTTCTGTGCTTGAACGAGCTACAAGAGATTGTTTCTTCGAGCTATATGCCACGAGGTTTGGACCTAGGTAAATGCAAGTTTCTGATGTTGATCTTCTATCATTCGGGTCACTTGTCCAGTTAGAGTCGGTGTAGGCTCTTAGGGAGATGTCTATGAGCGGATTTACTGGTGAAAAGAGCATGTCATATCTAATTGTGCCACTGAGGTATCGGAGAATTCTTTTCACCAAAATCCAGTGTGAATCAAGGAGTGTACACATGAACTGACATGCCTTATTTACACAAAATCTATATCAAGTTGCATGAGAGTGACATATTATAGAGCTCTTATAATGGACCTGTACATGGCAGGATCTGCTATCTTAGTCATGCTTGCTCAGCTTTCAATGACTAAATATGGATGTTGTAACTCCATTTGCATATGCCATGTTTACTTTATTCAAGATATGTTTTCTATCAAGTGGAAATGTGGTTAGTGTCAAACTGTCTTTCTTCAATAATGAACCATATTCAATTTTCATAGCTGCATACCATTCATGATTGACATGGGCTTTTTTGGTAGTATGAGGTTTATTATGCATAAAAAAACATTTAGGTTTGGACTTTCCAGTTTTAACTCTAGTCAACATTGGATGATTGTTGACTAGTGGATTAGGGTTAGGAGGTTGTGTGTGAAAGGAGGGAGATAAAGACTTTGTGATCTAGCTGATTCAATTTGGTGACCAGGAGTTAATTGTGGGGTCAGATGCAAACTGTAAGGATTAAGTGTGAGTTTGGAAACCTGGGATAGATCATTAGACTAGCCTGTAGATGAAGTTTGAGCAAGGGATTATTGGGAAGTTAGGTTTGGAGGAGAGGATGTAGGCTTGTCAATATTTTGTGGATTATTGGGTTTATTAGTCAGCCATGTGATTGCTAAGTTGGCCCCTTAAATAGTAATGTTGAATTTATGGTAGGAAGGAAGAAGGGCATATTTGTGTGATTGGTGTGTGTACGTGGAATTTTGTGATCGGGTGATGTCGGAAAGAGCTTGCTGAAAGGAAATTCATTTTCATTGAATTCGACATCCATGGATATAAAAATCCTACCTTAAGCACTAAGACACGTATGTCCTTTGTGAGTTGGAGAAACTCCTAGATACACACATTAAGTGCTTTTGAACTGAAGTTTATGTTGATTGTATGGCCCGAGTAAAGGGAAACATGAGTATCCAAACACATTCAAGGCCATATACTCAGGTTTCTTATTGAACAAGGCAACATAAGGTGAAATGAACTGAGGTAAACCAATTGTTGGCAGTCTATTTATCATTTAGACAACAGTGCTAAAACTGTGATCCCAATATGTAATTGGCATTGCAAAGTTCCATATCCCAATATGTGATCCAATATCTACATGTGCTTTCTCTCCAAAGTTCCACTTTTATGTGAAATATGTGAATAAGTGAGCCTATGGACAATGCCAGGTTCCTTGAGATAAGAAATGAAAGACTTGGATTCTCTTCCAAAGTCAAATTGGACAACTTTGATTATTGTGTTGAATTGTGTAGTGACATACTTGTGGAAAAGCTTGAAAGCATTAAGAGCATCACTTTTGTTCTTGAGTAGAAACAACCAAGTATACTTAGTAAAAGTATCAAAAAAAAGCTATATAGAAAGAGTATCCATTACTTAAAGGATGAAGGGAAGGTCCCCATAGGTCAGTATGAACAACTTTAAAAGTATGATAGTAAGTGGTATTTGACAAAAAAGCATGTAATCTATTAGATTTACCAAGACAACATGAATTACAAAAATCTGCTAAATCTTTATTCTTGCATTATATTGTAAAAATTTGAAACACATTAAGAATATCCTTGGGGTTTTCATTATCTAGTATAGCATGCCATAATAAGGCTTTATTAGAAACATAATATAATGTAGTAGTGTTACTAACAAAAGATGACTTTTGATGTAACTTAGGAGTGAAGGTATTGCATGTGACTGCAAGAACGAGGTTGTTGAAGCAATACAAACCACTTCTATCAAGAAAACATTCAAGAAGAATCAGCTTATAAGCATGTGATTTCACATAGCACTTGTTAGCATGAAACTCAAAGTATGCATCATTATCCTTAATAAACTTTGAAACTGACAAAAAAATTCTAATTATTTGAGGGACATGCAATATATGATTTAGGTGTAAAATTGTTTTTAAAATTCACTTGGACTTGACATTGGTATGACCAATAGAGTGAACTAATATGATATGCACATTATCAACCACTGCATGCTTAGGCTCATTAAATGACAATTGCATGTGCTGCAAACCAAGCCTGAACTTCAACTTAGAAATTTGGAAATGTTATTGATGTGATATGCAAGTATTTGCCTGAGTAGATGTTGATTGTAACACCCTGATTTTCGCTATTCAATGATTTAGTGTTATTTTGATATTTTGTTGATTTATTGGATGAATTTTCTTTGATGTTATATGATGATTGTGGTATCAGAGGGTATGTATCCTTAGAATAAAGGGTAGTCTCTTTGAATTAAAAGTTGTGGAATTGAATAAATATCATTAGTTCTAATTATTCATTTGATTTAATTTATTAGAAAATTAGATGATTTAATATGATTGAAATAAGAATTATTATTGAGGTTTAATAATAATAATAATAATAATAATAATAATAATAATAATAATAATAATAAGAGAGTAAATGACTAAATAGTTAATGGGCCTATGTTGTGTTAGCATGAGGAATAGCGTGGGTGTGTTTATTAAGCCCATTAGTGAAGTTAACCGTTAGTAAGGAGTTAACTAAAAATAAGAAAGAAAATATAATGGAAAATAGAGAATTTGGAGAGAACGTGAAAAGAGAAGATTTTCGTGAAAGAGGAGAAGAGACACTAAGAGGCTAGGGCAAGGATTCCATTGAAAGAGTAAAGAACCTTCAATCCAAGGTAAGGGTGTGGTTCTAACTCTATAAGATTGGGTATGATGATTTGTATGTAGGAATGAGTTTTGGGGTTTTATTGATAACTTAGGTTTTGAAGGGGAATTATATGAAATTAATAAAATCGATGCATGTTGATAACGATTCTTGTTGCTATGTGTTGTATGGATATTGTATGGCTTATATTGTATGAATTTTGGCTTTGTTGTTGTGTTTCGTAAAAATTCGTATTTTGATCGGAAAACAAAGAATTCTATGAAATTGATTTATGTTAGTGATGATTCTTGTTGATATGTGTTGTAGAACTTATATTGCATGAATTCTGATGTTGTTGTGTTTCGTAAAAATTCGTATTTTAACCGTAAAACGAAGAATTCTATAAAATTGATGTATGTTAGGGATGATTCTTGTTGATATATGTTGTATGTGTGTCGTAGAACTTATATTGCATGAATTTTGATGTTGTGTTTCATAAAAATTCGTATTTTGATCGTAAAACAAAGAATTATATGAAATTGATTTATGTTAGTGATGATTCTTGTTGATATATGTTGTATATGTGTTGTAGAACTTATATTGCATGAATTTTGATGTTGTTGTTGTGTTTCGTAAAAATTCGTATTTTGACAGTAAAATAAAGAATTCTATGAAATTGATGAAATTGATGTATGTTAGTGATGATTTTTGTTGATATATGTTGTATATGTGTTGTAGAACTTATATTGCATGAATTTTGATGTTGTTGTTGTGTTTCGTAAAAATTCGTATTTTGATCGTAAAACGAAGAATTCTATGAAATTGATGTATGTTAGTGACGATTCTTGTTTATATATGTTGTAGAACTTATATTGCATGAATTGTGATGTTATTGTTGTGTATGTTTGTATGATGATGTTTTGCGATGACGAAGAAGTGATGGCCTATGTTGGCGTTTTTGAAGGATTATGCCTTGTGGTTGCATAATTGTTGTCGTTGTGTCGCATTATTGAGTCGCATACATTGCATTTTTATGATGGTCTGGATTGGCAAACACGTTGGCCTGGATTGGAAAAAACACGTTGCCCTGGATTGGCAAAACAAAGATGGCCTCAATCCCATTGTGTGGATTGAGTGCAAATTGTGATGAAGGTGCATGCCTTGCTGATGCCTCTATTTATTGACAATTTTGTGATGAGGGTGTATGCCCTATTAGTACCACATGCATTCGCATAGTCATTGTTCTAGTTGCATTTTACCTCATGATGAATGATGATGAGTTTGATGATGAATGTTGATGAGCTATTTGATGATGAATACTTATATAATCGATGATGTGATGATGGATTAGATGTTGTAAAATAATTGTAATAATTGTATACTACTTGTTAATAAATGACGTGGATGTGTTGTGAAGTGGTGAATCGTGTATGACTCTATTCTTATATACTTGTTATTATACGCTTTCTTATATTGTTATGATATCTTACTCCTTCTGTTTGAATGTTACCCCTAAGTTGGTAACACGCAAGTAATTTGAAGTAGCTTGAGATTGAGGTTACCCGAGGAGATTGTCTCATAGTGAGTGGAATGAGTTTGTGTCAGCTCTGATATGTAACACTGTCGCTACCGCGAAAATTAACAGAGTCGCCACTAACATATTTATCCTGAAAAGGAAGGGAATGCCAGCAAACCACAAAACAAAACAACGGTCTCACGACCAGAGAAAAAGGGTAAGGGAGTCGGTTACGCGAGGGGAAGGTATTAGCACCCCTCCCGCCCATCGTACTCGATGGTATCCACGCTAGTGTCTAAATCTATGGGTGTGTAAGCAAAGTACTCTAATCTGGACTAAAATGAATGCAGAATGTAGGGAAAAGAAAGTATTATGCTCGCACGGGCCCTACCCCGCTGCCTACGTATCTGTTTTGCAGAATCAGAGCTACCGTAGCTCGGCTAACTAATTTTTGTTTGTTTTGTGTTTTTTAGGTGAACGAGTTACATTCACACTCCGCTGCTCGACCTTTGGAGACTTATGCTTGGGAATGGAGCGGAAATAACAAGCTCTTAAGAAAAGAAAATCAAAGAGTGTGGTTTGTGTTTTAAAGAATGCATGAGGAAAACCTAAGCTAAAGGGGAAAGCTTGCTACCTAATGTTATCATACAAAAGGTACAAGTCTAAGCTAAGCTATCAACCTACGAGGGATAAGGGAAACAAACAATAATATCACACAAACGAGCATCCGCTCGTAAAGCAAACAAAACCAACGGTACTGACCGAATGGTAGAAAAGCGGTCCCGCCATAGCCAAGGGGAGCAGCTCAACCCAAGTCAACCAAGCATTAGACCTCGTGAAAATGATCGGGCCATAGACAAGAGGGCGGACCCCTCTCAGCAACCAAGCTGTCACGGATCGTAAAGGAAAACGGTGCGTGCGTACACCGAGCATCAACGTCGAGCGACGTGAGCTATGGGAAAGGCGGGGGTCCGGCTACATGAACCCTTTTCCTGACATACTCGATAACAAGATCTTGTGCAGGTTCAGAAGCGAGCCACGCGTAGCGTGCACATAATGAACGGACTCGATGAGACTAGGCGGGGGTTGATTGCTAACCCTTTCCGCGTGCCTTCCATGAGGACTTAACGGAGTGCCATATAGGACTTATTACACCGTGACTCCCTGCCGCAAAGCACAAATATAAACACACCAACAAAAACAGAGCCTCTTTCGAGGGCTTGGCCAGATGCATGTCTAGGTCCTACTTCTCATGTTAAAGGATGATGCAAGAAAGCGATAAAGTGCAAGAGAACTAAAATGAAACGGGAGACAATACTGAACGGATAGCAAATCCGCAATGAGCTAGCAAGCGTAAGCAGAGAAGAAACTTCACGTAATCTAACATCCATCAAAGCCAGGAGTCCAGCATAAGCGTCAAAGCGATGCGGTGTGAAAATAAATCACAACCGCTATGTAGTGCGTATCAAACACAACCACATAAGCAACCTGCAAGAGAAACACAATCCAGACAATACAGGAATATACATCTCGATGAATGAGAGATCAGGTGACTCGCACTGGAAATAGGTTCGTGTCCCACAGATAAAGTGGAACACGACGCAAATCAATCGCACCGGAAGCGAAATCGTGTCCCACAAATAAAGTGGAACACGAAGCAAGTCGAATCGCAATCAAAGGCTCTCTCGAAGTACCTCGCACATCTCAACACCCAAATCAGTAATAACAAGGAGGCATGCACCCGACATAGAAAATAATAGAAATTAAATTCTAAGTAAATTCTAAAACAAAATCTAAAAAGAGAAAATTGTTTTTATGGCGTTTTATCAAAGAATAAGAACAAAACTTATGTAAAAAAGCAATTAAATTCTAACAAGAAAAATACATGTTTTTGATTATCTTTTTTATCATCTAAAACAAATATAGAAAACAAAATTATTTCTAACAAGAAAAAAAACATGTTTTTATTCATATTATGATGTTAAGAAACTAACAAAATATATTGTTTTTCAAGGCATTTCTATCATCTAAATATCTAACAAAATAAATGTTTTCATGCATTTTCTATACTAAAAAATAATGGACAACAAACTAGTTGAAAAGAACAAAATCTAATATGAATTAACAATGGATCCAGGGGGTTTATTGTTGAACTCAGAGTGTAAAAGTAGCTAGGGCGCAGGCCCACATATTGATGGCCCAAAATGAGTTTACTATGCAAGCAAGGTAGGGGTGCATGGGCTCATGGTAGGGTATGATAGAAAATTCGTGAATGCAAGGCCCAATGTTTTGATCCAACACATTATTCAGATTTTTGCTTGATCCACATCAAATTAATCCAGATTTAATCACACTAAGCCTCAATTAACCATCAGATTCCAATTAAAACTTAATCAAAGTAGAAATTAAACACAAAGAGGATTAGGTTTTACGTGGATTTGGAATAGAAGAGATCTCCTTTTCACTCTCAATGCGGTGGTCGGAGTTCAACCTCTCCGTGAGCGTCAACGGCGCGGTGGCTCAAATCTCTTCTCCGATCTCCGTTCAAAAACTCCTCTCCACCATCGGGAACGAGTCAACCTCTCTCTCGTCTCATCTCTCCGCCTTCAGTTCTGAATCTCAATCTCATCTTTCTCAAATTCGATCCCTCATCCCTCACTTCTGATTCAAATGTGAAACCAAACGGAGCAATCTATGAAGGAGGTCAAGTCGCTGAAATTTCCAGGTACCTTCCTCCTAACCTTCTTTTGCTTTTCCATTATTCTTCTTCTGAATCATTGTTGTTGTGGAGTGTTGATTGCAGATTGAGGATCCTCGATGATGTGCGTCGCGACGTGAAGCCGATGCAATGATGATGATAATATGGATGTGTGAAGATGATTGATGACGTGCGTTGCGATGATGAGCGTTGAATTTCTCCGCCAAATTGTGTAGTGATGGTGATGTTGTGTTGTTCTTACAGGTTCTTGAAATGTGAATGCTGAGAAGTAGTTGGTTGAAGAACAGAGGCGAATCAATGTTATTGTTGAATATCGAGATGTGAAGATGATATTGCGTTCTTGAGTTTTCTGTAGATGCCGTGCGATGACGATTGACGCGAATTTGTGAAACAGATTGCGTTGAAGGTGATGATTCGTGAAGAGTGGAGATTGAAGATATTGAAGGAGCGGTTATTGATGGTGTTGATGAAGAGAGAGATTGGTGATGAAAAACGGTTACGGTCGATGAAGATTGTCGAGAGATTGAAGATACAGGGATGATGAAGATGGAGATGAGAATTGAAGATGGTGAAACGTTCAGGGCAAGTTTGTTACATTTTTTGGTTGTGAGTTTTCTTTTTTTCGATTCTGTTATTATCAATTTTTTTTCTCCTTGCAATTGTTATGTGATTCTTCCTATCAAAAATCCTCTCAACTTTCTGTTATATGCTCCTTTTCAATTGGAATTCTCCCCTGATGTATAGACTTTGGCTCTAATGTGAACCGGTTTTGAAGCGGTTCGGTTAGCTTGAGATTCATTCTTTTGCAGGTACAGCCTCGGTTTTTTCCCTCTGGAGTGCAAAGAACTTTGTTGGTTTAAGTGGAGCAAGGTCGATTCGTTACTGCAGAGTCAGTGGTGAAGAAGTTTGGTTCGAACTTGACAAATCCGTACAAGCAAGGAAAGGGAGATCATGATGTAGCTGCAAATTGGAACTGTTATTGTTGTATTTGTTTGGGATTTAATGAAGGCCTTTTTGTTGTTGTATTTTTGTAATGGGCCTGGACCCTTGAATGGTGTATTGGACACTTGAATATTTTGTAATGAACATGGTTTTGAACTTTGTAATGAATTATATGGATTTGAATGAAAGGATGATGATGATACATGAACACTTTTAATCCAATTAAGTTTCCAACTTGTTCCGATCCAATTAAGTTTTCTAACTCAAATCGATCTGGAATCTCTATTGATAGCCCTTGAAACAAACTTTGATTAAGAATAAGATTGCAATATCTTGAATCAATAGGCCATGACCCTTTAAAATGATGACAACTTTGGATAAACTTTGAATAACACTCGTGGATCTTAGCTTTACCTGAATCCTTGAGGAACAAAATGCCTTGAACGAAATTTGAATAATAGGATCAGTTATATCATCAAATCAAACTCATTCCCGTATCATTGGGATCTCAATTCTTTCATTCAAACCTAACTCGTACGTTAAGCCACCAATAAATTGCAAATATAATGGCGCCTCGGACACAATGCTCTCTTTTAAGCTCATACCCTTTTATCATGATTCACTATCTTGCAATTCATCCCACAAACCTCTTGACTTAATGATCTCGAAATAACGGAACTCTTTATTATTTTTCTTGATTTTCGAACGACGAAATAAACGTTGTTGATAACTTATAGCACGGTGAAGAGGGCAAATTTTGGGGTGCAACAAACACTAGAGTTAATTGTGTTTGTTTTGTTATGTTGGGAGTAAAGCCCTTGTAGAACTCCACTTTATTGTATTTATTTGATGATGTTTGTTGATAATTGAATTATGATGATTATTTATGTTCAAGAGTTAAGAGTAAATATTGTTGATGTTTTTCCGCTGCAATTAAATGAAATGAAGTTTAGATATGATGAATATATAACTATGTGTTGCGTATTGTTATATGAGCATATGTGATGAATGAAGGTGACATCCTAATTGTCTAATTGTTTTAATTCCTTCTATTTATTTTATAAGATTATCGTTAGGGAATTAGGGTGTTACATTGATGCTTGAGTTTGCTGAGTGACTAGTGCAGTGCCTGATTCATTTGGTGTGAGCCATTTAGCTTGTGCTTTGGCTGATGTAGGATCAAATGACACATCAAATCTATGCCAACATCCCATTACTCAGTGACCATACTTGCTACACAATTGACAAGTTGGTGTGTTATCAGGAGTATAGTTTTTCCTGCCACGACCTCTACCATAATTTGTTATACCTCGAAAAACTCGATTAGTGACAAAGTGATAGCCAGTTTTACCTATACTTTAGTTACCTGAGGCTTGAGCTATGTTTACTATTGTAGTTGGTGCAGCAAGTTCTTGGTGATACTTATCAAGTTAAGCCCTTTTCACATAGAGTATTGCCTCAATATCATAGATGTCAGTTGGCTCACCTTTTTCCATATATCATCATGATAAATTGATTGCATTCCTTAGGCAGGCCTTGCAAGATGACATCAATTTGATCTCTCTCAGAAATTTGATCACCAATTGCTATAAGTGAATTTGCAATAGCTTCACATGATACATACTTCATACACATGCTTGTTGGATTAAACTCATGGTAGAACATCTTCAGAGATTGTGGAGAATATCCATGTGAATAATTCTTGATCTTACATGACCCAACCTTCACAATTCTCAAAAAATAATATTTTCCGATATATCATTTTCAGTTTTGAACATCGGTGGTATTTGAGGGTTAACAAGGTTGTATAACATAAGACCTTGAATAAGGTTGTATTTCTAATATTTAATATCTCCAGTCATCTTGGTGATGAGTTAAGGTAGGATTATGGAGAAATTGACTTAGTTGTTTTATAGAAAAGTGATATCAGGTCTGGTTATGTTCAAGTATAACAATCGACCAATTAACCTCTTTTATAAAACCAATGTCATCAAAAAAAGGTTTTCTATTATTATAATGAACTTTAATAGAAGGATTAAAATATCTAGGAAATATTTTCTTTGAGATGTATAGATACATTCTTTCGAATGTGATACCTCTAATCATAAAAAGTACTTGAGAAATTCCAAATCTTTAGATTTTGAAATTTGTGCCAATGATGGCTTTGATTCTATTAAACTGAGGTAAGAATTGTCGGCTAGTATAATGTTATCAACATATACTACGACAACTGTGAGTGTATAATTGGTATTAAGGGTGAAATGATAGCAATCTGAGGTGGATTGATTGTAACCTTGTTGAAAAAGTAATGAAGTCAAATTCTCATGACATTTCATATTATCTTGCTTTAATCCATATAAGCTTTTTAAGAATTTACAGACTTGGTTGGGCATGACACAAAGAACCCCTTCAGGGGTGTGCATATACACATGTTCTTGTAACTCTCCATGCAAGAAGCTATTATTGACATCCAATTGGTGTAAAAACCAATTGTGAATGACAACTTTTAAAGAAAGGTTCTGATAGTTGTGAGTTTTTCCATAGGTGAAAACATGTCAAAGAAATCCAAAACTTTAACTTAGTTATATCTTTTTGCAACCAACCTAGTTTTATATCTATCTATAGTGCAATTAGCCTTATATTTGACTTTATAAACCCATTTACTACCAATAGGATTGACATGAGGAGGTAGATCCATTGTATCCTAGGATCCATTTTTATTTTGTGCTTCTAATTTAGAACTTGCGAGCTTAAGCCATTGATTAAACAAACAAGCTTCTTTGTAGTTCTTAGGCTCATTGTTGTGTATGATATATGTAGTAAAGACACATTGAGTTTTTTTTTAAACAAATTTAACAAAGAATCAAAAGAAAAAATTGGATAAAGAGTAGCAGGAGTATATAAAGATGATTTGTCTATTGAAGTAGATGAAGAGTTGCGCACGTAATGTGAAAGATAATTTGGTGTATGCATTATACTAGCAAGTTTGTTTGTGGCTATGTTGTCATGTGGAGACATTGTTTGGTTTGTAGTTTGATTAGGTGATGGATATTGGATATTATCATTAAAGATAAAATGGTTATGATTATATGTAACATAAATAATATGCGGTTGACTGGAACTATTGGATTCTGGTATAATTATTGGTGATTTTGGTTTATGATCGGTGTTAGATGATTGCGGTTGAGGGCTGGTGTTAGGACTAGTATAATATTCCCAAGTAGAAAGGATTTATTTGGTTTGATATGGAAATATGTGTTCATAATGTGTGACAATTTTATATAAAAACTTCTTTATTATTTACATCATATAGAATAACTATCTTCATACCATTCTCGTAACCCAACAAAATACATTTTCTACCACTAGGTTCAAGTATTGCTCTGTGAATCTGAAGTGTGGAAGCATAAACTAAGGAATCAAAAACTCTAAGTGTATGCATGTCAAGTATTTATTTATGCTATACAATGTTGGAATTTTATTCATTGTGAATGCAACATGTAAAATATCATTTGACCAAAAACACTTAGGAAGTTTTGATTGAAAAAGGAGTGCCCCGCCAATGTTTAAAATATGTTTATGCCTCATCTCCGCTATACCATTTTGTTCTTGAGATTCTACACAACTTATTTGATGTATAATTCTATAAGTTGCATAACATTAAGGAACATTAAATCCAGGATCATTATCCATACGAATGACTTTGATTTTGGATTCCTGTTGATTTTTAACAAGTTTGACAAAACTTAAAACACGTTGCTTAGCATCTGATTTATATTTCATAAGAGTAATTCAAGTATATCTAGTGATAAAAGATTCAAAGATGATTTAGGTTTATATAACATTTTAGACACACTAAATCTAGGTGAAAAACTTACAGTTCCAAAATGTTTAGCAACAAGAAATTATTCATTTGGCAACTTAACATTGACATGAGTGATTTCATTATAAGAATGAAACCATTTGACAAAATCCACATATGTGATTACTAGCTCATGAATCAATGATCTTAGTCAAGATTGCAGTTATGCAATGGAAAACGAGTATAATTGTGCTTACCTACTGATGAATGGTAAGTAGTTGAGATAAAACCAACTTGATTTGACAAAATAGTCTTTACAACTCGGCCAATGATAGATTTCTAAAGTAGATTAAACCGAGATTCATATTGATCATGAGTCATAAGTGATGAATCGACCTTCGTGTTAGTAATAACAAAGGTAGATCCAATATCGCCCCCATTAAAAACAACATTGTTGGCCAAAGTCGGAAATTGCTTTTGCAAATGAGAAGCAACATCATGCTTCTTAAAACAATTGTATATGATATGATTTATTCTACCAAAAAATGTAGAAACACGAGCATCATAATTAGTAAGAGTAGAATTGAATCTAAATCCAAACTATTTAGAGTCAACAACATTTATTAGTGTTTGGGATTCATCTATTGAAGGCCTAAAATGACTTTGTCTCTCATGTTAAATAACCATAGAAATGATCTTATTAATTTGAGGTAATAGATCCATTAGAGGATTTGAGACTTTACAATAATAAAGTTTTCATTTAAAAAACCACTTTAGAAGCAAATTATATGTAACATCTTGTGATTTGATTGAGTAGTACACATTACTTCATGTAACACCCTTCTAAACTCCGCGGCAATTAAATAAATTATTCAGAGTACATGAAATCAAGGGTGCCATAATTCAATATTTAATAAAACATCATACGTCTATGTCATGCATTTACTGAGGAAAATTCATCATAAATTATAACATCTCATGTTAACACTGCGGAAATCAGATCATACGGATAAGTTCAACATCTTTTAAAACTTTATCCTTCAACTCAAAACAGACAATTAGAGTTATAAAACATAAACTCAAAAACTTCGTGACCCCAGTTTTACAATATCAGAGCATGACACCTGACGCTAAACTAAACGCACTGACTCATGAGCTAATCCTCACCAAGTCGAAAAAACCGCTATCCTCAATCTGAAAATGACAACAAGTAAGGGTGAGTCTCATCAAAATTAACAAATATTATTGCATCATAAACAACAATATATCATAGTTATATTATCCCCCCAATCGTTTCATACCCGACATTTATCACACAATCACATATCATCAACCATAACATAAAATACATATATTCAGGTCATGAAAAGGCATGCATATGTATGAACTGACACTATGCATGTGGTACCAACATCATCAATGAGAATAACCCACCGAACGATCTAACATCATCAAGATACGACCCTGCCAGCATAATTCCACACAATGGGAATTATGCCCTTCACTGATCCAACACATCATCATGGATACAGCCCTCAACAAATGATTATGAATGAATGCAAACATACATAAAACATACTTATACCATCATCAATCTATGAGTAGCATCATCTCATACTCAAGTCATCATCATCATCAAAACATGTTTATATATATGTTAACATCATTCAATTAAATCATAACATCAATCAATAATACAGATTATTTCATCCAGTTCATCATGAACAAAACGCCACCCAAAACAGGCCAATAGTTTAAAAGTTACGCATCATCATACTTTCAAAAATCACAAACAACAAACTTTTGCATTTCACGCTGGCTATACGCGTACCAGCAGAGCCAGATTTCCACACAAACACACACCATACGCGTATCAGCAAGAGCTGATTTCCTCTCAAAACACAACATTCGCGTTCCACAAGACCATACACGTACCAGCTCTTCATCATACGCGTATCAACATAAGGGCGTATTTTGGTGCGTAATGGGGCGCGTACCATACGCGTACCACTCCTCTCATACGCGTACCATACGCGTATCATACGCAAATGGGTAGAAGTCCCAAAAACCTGCAATTTACCCAGTTCGTCTTCCTCGCGATTTCACTATTACAGCCTGCGATTTGGATTCTAAAACAAAAATTCTGCACTCTTAAACATATAGGATTCATCTATCATCAATAGTCGATTACCCTATGTCGATTTTACTCATTACAAACCTAATTCTACTCGATTAATTAGGAATTCACAATCATAGATTCAATCCATAGATGAACACAGCAACACAATCACAATACAAAACCATTGATCTAAACAATACCCCTAATCAACATCATCACCTAAAATACGATAAGAGATATTAATTGAAGAGTTCCCCTTTACCTTAGCCAAGAATTCTTGATTGGTCTCTCCCTCTACTGTTCCTCTTTCACGTTCTATCCTCTTTCCCAACTTCCTTCTTGTTTTATGAAAAATAATATTATAATTATTAAAAAGGCTTTACTAACTCACACCTCCTTTCCTGCTAACATCATACATTGGCCCAATGCCTTAACCTTTTATTTTCTAATTTTATTTTCCATAATTCAAAATAATTCTAATATTAATTCAATTTCCAAATTAAATTAAAATTAAAATATACGGGTGTTACACTTCACATGAACATTTAACTCGACAAGTGCACATAAGCATGTGCAAGTACAACTTTAATTCTTCCCAAAGAATTTTTAAATCAAAAAAGAATTTTGTTATCAATTTTGCATCTTGTTTGAGATTCTAGATTTCTCATTGAAGCTCAGAAATGTG